>NW_015555704.1:72038-96956 GCF_001515605.1 Sinocyclocheilus anshuiensis
CCAACGATTAATCAGAAGCAAATATAAATACAAAACCAGTCCTAAATGAAAGATAAGAAGTTGACAAAAAGATTGAATCCAATCTTTGTTGATAATATAGCATAATGAGTGATTTATAAGCATTTTTTTGAGGCCGGGTCATTTTTGCTCTGGAACATCACAAGTGTAACAAGGTAAAAAATCTCGCCCAGAAAAGTATGAAAATGATCAAAAATTTTTGTAGAAGTAGTTATACCCTTTGTGAACGAAGTCACAAAATTTCATTCCATGCGATAACATTAACTAGTATTTTCGGGAAAAATAAACATTTTTCAGAGCAAAAAGGACCCGAACACCGCATGAGGGTTAAGTAAAGGTGAAGTCAAAACTATAATTATGGAAAATATTTTAAAGGATTGGCAAGAAACATGGAATTCAGATAATAAGGGGAGGCATTTATTTAATATAAAAAATGTTAATAATAAACGAAACATTAGTGGTAGAAACGAGGGAACAAGTCATTATAACAAGGATGAGACTGGGACACACAGGACTGAATGCATCACTATTTATTACTGGAGTACATGAGAATGGTTTATGTGAGTATTTTGGGGAAAAAGAAACAGTAGAGCATGTAATGTACGATTGTAAAAAATATGACGAAGAAAGAAAGGAATTAATAACATACTTAAATAAAAAGGGAAAGGTAAATAAGGATTTGGGGTACTTGTTAGGATATGAGTTTAATAAAGATATAGTAGGATATAGGCTGCTAATAAAATACATTTATAGTACAGGGTTGAGCGAGGGGATTTAAAATCAATCTGGGATGCTGTAGCTTGATCTGGATTGTAGGGAACCAGGGAAGTGTTCTGGAGGAACTGGAGACGCAGCGCCAGATGGGTCCCTGGAACCTGGGAATCTGGTAAAGGGAAGAGTTTCAAATTTATGGAGAATTATAATTGTTTTTTGTTTTTTTTTGTTGGTTATGTTCATAAGTCATTTTGACGATAATAGATAACATGACTGCACAACAGCAACGTACTGTAGGTGGCGCTATACATTTAGATGCGCCAAAAAACTAAAGACGAAGAAGAAGAAGAAGAAGAAGAAGAAGAAGACTCCATTGAGGAAACCCCTCCCACGCTGTCTTGACACTTGCTCTGCTGGAAAACTGCTTCCTTTCTGTTACAGTGCATGTGTTTTCAAATCTCATCATGGAAGAGGCGTCTCCTCCTCTGCGATGCTTTCGTGAATCACACTCCTCTGAGCTTTTCAGCGATGACGGCGTGCAAACGGTGACCTCGAAAGAACAGGTGAGCTTAACTCTTAGTATTAGTTAGCTCATTGGTATTAGCGCAAAGCTAACTGTCTACTTACTCTGTTTCTGTGCTTCATCACTTTGCTGAGGGATACAGTAGTGCTTACCAAAAATCATGCAGGGTGTTCTGCACGTGCAGAATGTAATTATACTAATGCCACTGCATCCAGCTCACCTAGTACTTATTCCTCTAGTTTATTACACTTTTGTAAATAATAGCTATAGGTTAATTTAAAGGGATAGTTCACCAAAAATTGAAATTCTGTCATCATTTACTCGGCCTCATGTTGTGAACACAAAAAGGAGATGTTAGGGAGAACATGAACGTGTCTAAATGATGTCAGACTTTTCATTACTGAGTGAACGTTTGCAAACGTTGGAGAATCTGCTCATACTTCACTAGTTTATGTTATGTTGCACTGTAGTGTATGACCTGCATTGTTATATGGGTGGTTGACAGTTAACCATGAGAGGTTATTATTTATTTAAACTTGGAAAACAAAATGTATAGTATTATTAATGATGTAATCGTTTAAAGACTGTATTATTTTCAGTTTCTTCATTTTTAAAATAAAGTGTGACTGTTACTGCTCTGAATTTTAGAAAAGTTCAAGCACTTGGCATTCCAGTATGCACAATTAAGTCATACTATGATTTTCAAAATGAATGTATAAGGCGGTATTTTTGTGTCTTTGCATGACACACTGAACAGGATGTGATGTCAGCCACCCATATACACAAGCAGCATCGACCACAGTGGATCTTTCTGTCTGCATGTCATTTGGCTTGTTGTCACATTTTCTATTTGGTTAATTCACTTCCACATTTTTTGTTTCCTGTTTTATCATTAAATTTAGAGAAAAGTTGAACGCAGTATTCAAGAGGTGTACAGTGTTTACCAGCAAATTCACACCTCACCGCAGTAAGTAAAGTTTAGCCTTCTCTGGCCATTAACACAAAGCGGGATCTCCACAATATTGTTTAATCAGTTCGTTGAGCTTCAGTGTGCTGCTTTTAGACAGCAATCACTGTTATTCTGTACAAGTACAACATGTTCATGAAAATGTCTTTGCCAACAAAACCAACAACATTAGATTGTCCGCTGTTTGTGTCTGCTATGTATGTTTTGTAGCACAGTCTTTTCATTTGTATTATTTTGTAGCATCACAACATATGCAGGGAACTAAGATACTAATTTGGTCGATTTGGGAGGGCTGGGCAATATACCTCAAATTTGGTCTCAATATTTTTCCAAATTCTGACAATAATCATATATCTCAATATTTTTGCATTTGGTGATTTTCTTCTGCCCCATTTAAAAATGAATACAACATGATCTGGATAGACCGCTATTGTTTCTAAACACATTCAAAATGTTTAGTGGCAAAAACACGGTTAAATATGTGACCATTTACTTCTTTTAATTAAATTAACACATTTAAATCTAACAATATGTAAAAAGAGTGCAAAAAGTGTATTCTGACAGCTTCTTGGAAGCAATTAAATTGACATTTTTTGCACATTTGCCAACTGGGGTGAATTATGCAAGTGTTTCACAAGTTTTTAGCCAAGAGGAACACAAGTCTATCAACAGTTTGTGGTTTAAGAGATGCTCTGTGGCATGACACTGTTCCCAATGGCACTAAAAACTTTCAGATGGGGAACTAGTTGCTAGAACACATAAGCACTTCTTGGCTAGTTTGCAGGAGAAGTCAAATTTGGTGCCGTCTTTAGCGCATCAGTCTTAGTTTTCAACAATACTTTATAGTCATGATATTCTGTAATTGACCCTTAGCAAAAACCCACCCCTCTTAGTTGCTACGTCCATGGCGCTCTCACGCTACACATCATGTTATCAAGCATTGAAAAATATATTGCGGAGCACAGAAGAAGCTGACAACGAGCTCACAGACAAGACAGAGCAGGTTACTTTTGGTATGAAACAAAGTCTCAGCTTTCAAATTCTGTCTTTTTTTTTTTTTTTTTAAGAAATTCAAACAATAAATACCGTTTTGTGGCTCTTTATTGTGTTGTGACAGATCGCTTTAGTGCCTCAGTTCAAGCAGCGCGTGAACCGATTATCTCTTCCTCTTTACTAGTTATAGCACAAAATAAACATGAATGAACATCAGAAGGTTTCAACTGCCAAAAAATGTCAGTGCACACCATTTTCAAGTTCAAGTCCAACGATGTTAATGTACTCTCCTGTCTGGTTAGTTTGTTGGACAAAATGTCAGATTCGGCGTTATGACTGGTCAGATCGCCTGTCAGTCAAACTCCCAGCGGAGGGTCGATTATAATCTGTCATTTCATATTAATTATTAGACTATCATATGATAACATCTCTGATATTCGATATATCACCCAGCCCTAGCCTCTGGTATATCTAATTTTCACCTTCTTCCACCACAGCATGAGGTCTGTGTATTTCAGAACTTCTATGCTCAGAGTACTTGTACCTGTAGATGAAATGAGAAACCCAACTGTGATTAAACTGATGTAATCAGACTGCCAGACAAAGGTTGTATACCCCAGACATTTGGACTAGATGCTGTAGTAGCACATCAGCTGTTCTGCCGCATATCCAGATGGTACTTTTTGCCTCTGTTGTCAAATTTACAACTTTTCTAATTTTGCACTCCAATGAGAAAACTGGAAAAACACATTTGTAAGCACTATGCTTACAGTTTATTGCATGTAATATGATAATGACAATATGTTCTTGTAGTGTTGTAAATGGTAAATCATTTTTACATAAATTAAGAAGTATAGACGGCTGTTGAAAAGTTTGGGGCTAGTATAAATGAATATGTTTATTCAGCATGGATGCATTAAATTGATCATAAAAAAGAAAAATAAATGCTGCTCTTTTTAACTTTCAATTCATCAAGGAACCAATGAAAAAATCAGTTTCTACATAGTTTTTAGCAGCACAACTGTTTTCAACATTGTTAATAATAAGAAATGTTTCTTGAGCACCAAATCAGCATATAATGCATAGAATGATTTCGGAAGGATCATGTGACACTAAAGACTGGAGTAAGCAGGAATAAATGACATTTTAAAGACTGTCAGTTTAATTACACTTAATTTTAGGCATGACAGGACAAATAAATTATCCTGCAAAACAGTGCAACAAATTTGTCAACAAAAGCATTAATTCATATGAAACTTGCCTGGTGAAGGCCATACGTCACTCTGATCTGTTTGTCACAAATGTAATGACTGTGCTTTCTGTGGCCCAGCAGAAAGCAGCAGAGGAGAGAAAGAACAGGGGTTAATGATCTGTTCTTTCAGCTGAGGTTCCCTCAAATTAGACATGCCCCAGCACCTCTGCAGCCAGCGCTGAAGTCAAGCATACTGCGTGTAGGCTGTTCTGACTCATGCACTCTATCATTTTAACACTGCCACTTCCTTTGATGGGGATAATTGGAGGATGTCAGCTCAGTTATTGAACGAACTTTGTACAAATAAGTTGTTGCCTTGTACTAGGCTATTATAAATCTTGATGAAAGTTGAATTTGATCATTTGCCAGTATGTGAATAGAGAGATACGTTTAATGTAAAAATGATTTATAGTTTGCAATAGCTAGACTCAAATAAGATGATTAAGTCGATGATTCTACAATCTATTTTTTCAGCCCTGCTTTACTGAGGGAGCAACACTATCATTATCTGAAGAAAGGTTTACGCCATCTCTCTGATGCATATGAGGTAAACAATGTCTTCTGAAAACTTCTGACTGAACTTGAAGCAGTGTTGTTTTAGTATCACCGATATACTTACTATTATAGTTTTTGTTAATATTTTGAGTCAGATGTTACTGTTATATTTTCTGTTTTTTTTTTTTTTTATGTCTTAATAGTATACCTTTATAATATGTCTTATTATGTTTTAGGGGTTTTTTTTTCAACTTGTGAGTTTTTTTTTTGTATTTTATTTTATTTCAGACAGTTTATATTTATTTTTAAGTAATGCAAGTGTTTTTATGGTTTTAGTTTCTAGTAAAAGATAATAGCACTGACTTAAAGGGATAGTTTACACATTATTAAAATAGTGTCATTATTTACTCATCCTCATGTCATTCCAAACCTGTATGACTTAATTTCATATAGGTAGAAAACAAACAAAAAAAGGTACAATGTGGAAAAAGAATCGAAGAAAAGACTGGTTGAAAATCATGAGAATAATCACAAATTATTTTGACATAAGATGAGCAGCTTAGATATTCAGCTAAATATCTCATTTTGGGTTTGACGTTAAAAAGTCATACAGTCATAGAGGTTTGGATGGAGTGACACAAGGGTGAGTAAATGATGACAGTGCTTTTATTTTTGGTTGAACCCCATTTAACTGGATATTAAAAAAACTGTTTTGTTTCATTAATAACACAAACACTCAAAACTGGTTTACACAAAGCTATTAAAGATCTACAGCCTTGTGATACAATACTTGTGTATGTGGGTGGGTAGGTAGTTGAGAACACCATGCTTCTAGTTTTTGTGTGTATTTGTTTGAGAACACCATGTTCCAGAGCAGCTCTGTGTGTGAGACTGGTGGTAATGGCTGCTGAATCTGCATGTTGTCTGGCTTCAGTGTTTGGATGCCAGCCGGCCTTGGCTCTGCTACTGGATCCTGCACAGTCTGGAGCTGCTAGAGGAGCCTGTGCCGGCAGCAGTTGCCTCAGAGTGAGTACCAGCTCTTCTCTGCAGTTCACTATCAGAGTACATGTGGCAGTGAGACAGGTGCTTAGGTCCCCTTACACAGTTACTATCCTGGTCTTAATGTGACCACTACAGATAAAGTCAAAGTTGCATTACATTAGTAGCTATGACGCAGATGCATTCTTTCTCCATGCAGACTATGCTTAGATTGCTTTATAGCTGCTGGGTTGAAGGATTTATGAAGGTTTATGACTTCCAAACAGACGTTTGTTTGTTTGCTGGTTTTTATTGTATTTGTTATACTTGTATTTTTTAAATAGTTTTTGCCATGAAAATAGCCTAAGATGCTGGCATGGCATTAAATAAAAATATACTACTACTACTACTTCCAAACAGACTGAAATAATAAAAAAAAAATAATAATAATTCAAATGACGGTAACACAGTCTTTTCGCAGTCATATTTTTGCTATGATTGTTACTGTATTCTATAGTGTTTTAAATAGTTTTTTTCTTGAAAGTGATAATTTAGCAAAAAAGAGTGATCAGTTTTATACAGCATTAATAGCAAATTTGACTTTAATATATTTAGGGAATTGCATTATGTAGTTCATATAGGAGATTATGCGTTTAAGAGATTTTTCTAAATCTATTTATATCTGTCAATATTTCATTTTTAATTAATCATGTTCATTTTGCATTTTTTATGCTGTACAATATAATTTTAGTTTTTAGTTATTTATTTTTAATTTAATTAAACAAGATATTATAGAATTTCAATATCTGTCATTTATCTGTTATCAATGAAAACTTGAAAATAATGTTTTAAAATAAAGCTGCTTCCCTTATTATTTTAGTATATGGCTTTTTGCTTAAATTTTAAGTTCCTATCACATTTATATGCCTATATCAACATTAACCGTTGTCTGCCAGCGTGTGCCAGTTCCTGGCCAGATGTCAGAGTGCGACAGGTGGGTTCGGTGGCGGTCCGGGTCAACACGCTCACCTGGCTCCCACCTACGCAGCTGTAAACGCCCTGTGCATCCTGGGTACAGAGGAGGCCTACAAAGTCATCAACAGGTTTCACGTTTGCGTTGTATGATCACCTGCTTGCCTACAGATGTTACGTTGATCATATTACCATGGAAACACATTCTGTTTGCCTCCTCCCTCATCAGAGAGAAGCTCCTGGACTTCCTGTACTCTGTGAAGCAGCCAGATGGCTCCTTTGTGATGCATGTGGGCGGGGAAGTGGACGTCAGGTGAGCTCTACCACCGTTGTTCCAGTGAACCCTGAAACATCTTCACAACAGCCACACATCTCTTTATTCCCCATGTTCTGCTGTTACTGTGCTGAAGCATTTTTCAAGAGTGACCTTTTACTTTTCCCAGCAGACAGATTAGTGCTAGAAAAATGCTTCATGTTCACCGTACGTCAGCGCTAAACAAAGAAAGTCACTTTGAAAAGTAATTGGATCTCACAGGCTTTCAGGCTTATTCTAATAATGTAGCTTGTGGTTATTAACATGCATAGATGGTGATCATTGTGTGCCTGTTGACTCGTGGTTGCTCTTGTGTGTGTGTGTGTGTCTGATCTGATAGGAGTGCATATTGTGCCGCTTCTGTGGCTTCACTCACCAATATAATCACCCCCACCCTGTTTGATGGGACGCACAATTGGATTCTCAGGTAGCTACTTCCACATTCTTTTAAAACAGGCCAGCTATATAATAGTATTATTTATGTTCAATTATAGAGTTTGTTAATGTCTTGAATTATCATATATATATATATATATATATATAATATAATATAATTTTAATGTAAGTTTTAATAATTATATGTGGTTTTGTGACTTTCATTAGTTTTTTCATATTTCTATTTAGCTTTATATTCATATTGTATAATTAAGTATACAAAATCAAATATTGAGGTTTGATAAAATATATGATCATATAAATTTGATGTGATCCCATTTAACTAGGATGACCATACGGAGCATTTTTACGGGACGCACCCTTGCCAGGATTTCTATATTGCCCAAAATATCCAGGCTTTGGCTGTTAGCACTGTGCAGATCGATCGTTGTATGACATTATTTCATGAGAGCTATAGAGAGCAGAGCAGACGGCTCCTCCTACATGTGCGCATATTTGCATCGCTTTGATCATTCTCACCTTCTCACGCGCGACGTGCCACGATTGGTCGATTATGTACAATACCTGCATGTTATTGGTCAAACTACTTTGGATGTTTTAGGCAATATAAAAATCCTGGCCAGGACGTGTCCCATATAAATGGCACATATGGCCACCCTGGTTGTAAAGAAAAACTAATTATGGTTTTTTTTTAGGAAAAAAAACATTTTGATATAATTTATTAGGCTTTAATGGGCTATTCACTCGGAACATGTTTTGCATTCTTCTGATCTGCTTTTCCATGTTTTTTTCTATGTAAACATGCTCTAATCTAGACAGACACTTTAGACCATTCACGTCTTTTTGCGCATGACACATCCTAAAAATGCGACACAAGTTAAAAAACGTTAATTTGTCCCATTCCACTGCCCTCTGTTTCACGTTTTAAACACAAAAGCATGTTCTGTCCCTAAGTGAGTTAAATCTCAGACACAGCACACATAATGACAATACTTTGACTGATAAATACTGCGATGCTGTGCTTTCCTTTGGCCTTCAGCTGTCAGAACTGGGAGGGCGGTTTAGGTGGAGTTCCAGGACTTGAGGCACATGGCGGCTACACCTTCTGTGGTACTGCTGCTCTGGTCATACTGGGCAAAGAACATATGCTGGATCTCAAAGCCTTGTTAGTAAGTCCTTTGTCTTGCCTTGTTTTCCCTTTGCTACAGTTCCACCTTTTATTAAACCTGACTCTTCCTGTCCATTAGAGTGAATAAACTGAGGTTTATGAGATGCGTTAAAGGTCAGTTGTGTGTATCCTGAATGTTGGAGGAGAAGCGTCTCATTACCGGTTCCTCAGGGACACTAAAACATGCTTGGAAATATTAACGTCGGTGTGCTGCAACATCGTAGATGCTTAGATCAGCAGATCTCCAGGGTCTTTGGCAGACATTGACATAAACAGTCCCAGTGCACAGGCAGATTTGTCTTAACGATAAGGCAACAGCACTAATAATCTTCCTATGCTGATACTTGTAAACCAGTAAATTGGAGGCTTTTCTCTCTTTTTCCTTCATTAGCGCTGGGTAACCAGCAAACAAATGCGTTTTGAAGGTGGATTTCAGGGCCGCTGTAACAAGCTGGTGGATGGGTGTTACTCCTTCTGGCAAGCAGGACTATTACCGTTACTCCACAGGGCTCTTTTTAAAGAAGGTGAGCATTTTTGCTTATATATGAAACGTTTAGCAATTATCAAGTGATTAAAATACTACAAGGTTCATAAGGTTACAGTTTCCACTCATTAATTTACACATTTTTGTCTGCATGTTTTTTCCAATGTACTTTTTGTCTTCATTTGGATATAAAAACACATGGGTCTAGTGTCAGATTTAGTAGATTAACCTATGAAAATATTACTGTGTGTAGGAGACTCAACGCTGAGTGAGAGTAGTTGGATGTTTGAGAGAGAGGCTCTGCAGGAATACATCCTCCTCTGCTGCCAGAATCCTGGTGGAGGCCTTCTGGACAAACCGGGCAAGTGAGTACAGCTCTTCCACCGCACACACATATATTACATGCATATATATATATATAATACAGTCTATAAGCTTGCAATGATATCACCAGTAATGTGTCGAATGAAAAGTCAGATTCTCAAACTTTGGGATTATCACAAAGAAATTATATTTGAAGGCCCCATGACCTTTCCAGTTTCTTGTGATTTCCTGGATAAGGATTTTAAAAAATATTTTTAATCACAATTGCTACCCAATATCTTAAAGCTTTGCATAACTTGAAAAATGTTCACAAAATGTAAATGTAATAAATGTAAAAATCACACTTTTAAAATTAGACGTCCTTATACAGTATATCCAGTTTCAAGATGGTGGGAACCCTGGTTCTTCAAGGGAACAAAATGTTGAGGGGAGTGAATTAAACATTAGAAATGTTTTTTTTTTTTTTTTTTTTTAGCTTGTTTTATAAATCATATATCATTATGATACCAGTAAAATTAAGTATATACAAATTTTGTTGTATTTTCTTGGAGGAGAAAATGTATTTATGAAGTTTAGATTATTATATACTTCAGTCATAAGGCATGTCAAATTTTATCATGAAAATGCATTTTCTAGTTCTGCTCTGCTCTAAAACATTTCATCAGCTAGATAATGCTCATCTAGAGTTTGTGTGGAGTGAAACTCTCTGTAGTGATGTCAAATTTGTGAGTGAATCATTCTTTTGAATTGATTGTTTTCAATGAATCACAAACAGGACTTTTAATGATTTGTAAATATCCTTTTGCAGTAACGAACAAAACCACAAACATCTACCTGGAAAGGTCATGGAAAATTGGTCTTGTTTAACCTTGTGGATCAAACTAAACTTTAAAATCTGAAAAAATCTGTCCTTTTACTAATTATGCAGACCAAACTAGACTTTCATAATAGTTCCTCACTGATTCCCCACAGGTCTAGAGATTTCTACCACACGTGCTACTGTCTGAGCGGACTCTCAGTAGCACAGCATTTCGGAAACAAAGACCTCCACAACGAGCTGATCCTCGGTCAGGACGAGAACAGACTGGTGAGAGATACTGAAAATTCAGTTGAGCCAACTCTAATTGAGATTAATGTACTAATACTAACTAAATGTTCTCATATTTCTTCTACCAGGCACCAACTCATCCAGTTTACAACATCTGCCCAGAGAAGGTCGCCCAAGCGATTGAACATTTCCACCGGTTGCCTGTTCCAGTTCAGACAGGACCTACACCAAGTGCAATGGACCAGTCATAGACTTTTCCTCTTTTTCTATTCTAAACGTATTTTGGGGGTTTGAGCTAGCTTGACCTAACGCAGAGGCATCTTCTGTAAATGCTGTAGCCAAACGTCCTTTGCTGGTCTGTATAGCATCTACAGATGGGGAAACACTCTGAGGGTCTGATCTACTACAGCTTCAGCATGGGGTTATGGGTTTTAGCCAGGGAAAACAGTAGAGACTGACTAGGCGAGGTGTTTTTCATGCACCAGTCGTTGATTGATATTTTATTGCACATACCAGCTTATTTTGGGCTTTGGTAAATGTTTCCCAGAGTGCACGTGGCAGTAGGTTCTGGACAGAAATAAAGACTTGGATGGAAGTTTGTTTTTAATATATCCTGGCTGGTGTATTGTGGATGATCTATACTCACTGTGGGCAGTCCATTATTTGACTTAAACTTCTGTCATCTCTAATTTGGAGTGCTGTTTGACTGAAATTAATATGGTAACTGCCAAATACGTAGATATAGTTTGGGTACAACAGACTCTCAGCTACTCAGCCATGAGTACAGTGTTTACATTTTGTAATCTTTGGCTGCAATTGAAAAATATCATCTGTGCTGTTCAATGAGCTTTTAAACTGTATTCAGTCATGCTTTTAATCTTAAAATGCTGGTATAAAATATCAAAACAGAATCGCATTTTATCATAGTACATTAAAGGAACAGTTAATCCAAAAATGAATGGGGTGAAGGCATCTCCTGATGTGAGCATATGAATATGCATCAGTATGAATGAAATTTGAGAGCTACGATGGAGGGGAACGAAATCAATTAAATTTTATTTGTTCCTTACACAAAGCTTCACACATCTGGTTTACAAGACTTTGATTAAAGCACACACATAATATAGACTAATTTTATGGTGCTTTTTTTTGTGTGTGCCGGTTTTTGAGTTTAGTATCTGAGCTTAAGTGTTTGAAAACTCTAGCAAAGTCATACAGGTTGGAAACATGACTGAGTACAGGTGCATCTCAATAAATTAGAATGTCGTGGAAAAGTTCATTTATTTCAGTAATAGAAAAATCAATTCAAGCTGTAACTATTGACTTAAAGACCAGTTTCATAAAATATTGGTGCGGTTTAAAATAGCAACCACTTTCTTCCCCTAATCGGGAGGCCAGGGCAAACTAGGAGTCTTTGTGTTGACAAATAGATTTAAAGACAAAGGCATTAAAAAAAAGTAAAAAAAATTTAACCCCTTCAACAACTTTTTTTTTAAGTGTAATTTTTGGACCTGAAAAGGTCACATATAAAAATGCCCATTGGGATTGCATTATATTAACATAATATGCCAACGAATATAATGCCAAGCTCTAAAATATTTAATCTGGTAGAAATTGCAAGTAAAATATACTTTTAAAAATCCTTGTCCTTAATCCATAGGCAGTAAATCACAAACATCTAGAAAAGTTATAGACTTCAATATGTGTTGTGGACGACTGGGACCTTGGAGTCAAAAAGATTGAGAACCAAAGGAACCACACATCATATGTAAAGGATAAAATAGTTTTATTTATATTCTCATTGTAAAGGTAGGCCTCAACTTGCAAGACAATTGTTGGCAGTATGTACAACATACCTGTAATTTCCATGGAATGGAATCAGACAAAGAAAGACCTACTCAGTTTACTAATGTACTAAGTGGAAAATATGGTAAAAGATACACACGCGCACACACACACTCATGTCTCCTAGACACTCAAAATGCAACTTTTGTGGTGTGCAGCGATCAAATTTCCGATGAACATTTACCTTTAAAAGTCACGACATGAATCTACTCTTTCAATATTGACTAGCTTTGTGGGGGGGAAACATCACTTGGAACGTTTATATTCCCAATATGGAGTGAAATACATAAAATACATGTTTGGGAGGCTCAGATGACAGATGCAATATATATGCTTTATCACTTATTTTTTTATCCCCCTTGTTTTAAAAGAAAATCTATTTTCTTCCCCAACCTCTAAACTTTACTACATCAGGCTAAAACAACAAATACAACACAAGCTCAGCAGCCTTCCCATAAAGCATTTTTTTTGTTTTTTGTATTTTTTAAATAAGGGATTTTATCGATAACGTCAAAACGTATCACTCATCCCCTAGGTCTAACAAGGGGTACATTGATAGATGCTTCAAAAACATTCCTTTATGGAAAAGTAACATATTTAGAAAGGCAAACCACTCGGGACAATTCAGCTAAGGGTAAGTTCTAAGCAGGCTTTAAGATATTCGACAAAAAAGTATATTTTAGCAGTGCTAGGAGCTGTATGCCTCATTCAACCCTTTGGATATCCACCTGGAGGGATTGCAGACAAGGGTTCAAAAAAACAAACAAAAACAAAGCATCAAGTCCTTAAGTTGCAAAGCTGCCTCATTTTGGGTTTAAATCATCGTTTGTTGTTGCGTGTGCCAGGACGCAAGATGGACGAACAAGAGTCGGAGAGGGAGGGAGAGTAAAAACAAGCCGTTTTCCGCGAGTGTTCTTCCCGTAACAGGCGTCCCTCTCTCTTGTAAACCTGGCAGAGGTTTCTTCAGGCGTGGAATCGAGGGTTGACATTCACTGAAAGAGATTGATCAAGGTGGTTTGGGGCGATTGAGGTACACAAAAAACAACAAGAAACAGACCATTGCTGTAACTCTCCCTCCCCTCAGAGGAGAACCGGGGATCCGCTGTTTAGCTGTCCTCCCCACGGGGCTTCTTCCGGGAACGCTGTTCCTCCGGCTCAGACTCCGAGCTCGAGTCGGAACCACCGTCGAAGGCCGATACAGCGCTGCCCTTGGGATTGGTGTACAGGCTGCTGTCTGAAGAGGAGTAGTTGGCCTGCAGCTGTGTGGTCCCCTTGACTTTCTCCAGTGCCCGTACTGGAAATTAAAAAGAGAAAACGACACATTCTTCATTCTTTTTGCCTGAAATCATATGGTGTATGAGGCACAATGGAACTACAACAGCCAAATTAGACTTAGATCAGCATGACCAGATGACAAAAGTGAGGAGTAACGCAGCGACACCCACCTTGTTGCTCCAGCAGAGCGTTCTGCCTCTTCAGGTCGTCGATGTCCTGCTGGTGTGTGTGGTTTTTCCGTCGCATGTACTGGATGTACTCTGTGGCTTTGTCTAGGATTTGAGCTCGGGATGCCTGTTTGATAGATTGCTGTCAGCAACAAATTAAAAACTAGAATTTGACGCAAGGAATGCAGTTACATTGCACACATATTAACCCAAACAAATCCTAAAGCCCAAAGTATACTTCGTTTTTGTACGCGTACGCTAGCGTATGAGTAGTTGAACGCGTAGCCTTTCGAAGTATCCTCCATTTAATGTTGTGCGGGAATGCGGGCGGTCGACACATGCGCTATAGAAAGCTTCATCCATGTCCAGCGTCTGCTCTACTTTTGCCCATAATTCATAACCGATGATAACAAATTTCTTTGAAGTCTTTTAAACCAAAGCTGGGCTATCCCATTCCCTCTCACTCACAAGTGCTTGACAATGCGCCCGTCTGTTGTTGTTGCAGTCACCACTATTTTGTTTTTGTTCCGTCTCTTTAGTTTCGTTTTCTACTGTGAAACAACAGCCTGGGACAGCGTTGCCACCTTGTGGAACAACTGATTACTGCAAAACAAATTTAATGCGCATGTGTGCAAAGTACGTGCAGTTACAAAAAATCAGGTTGTGCGCGTACTATTCTGATTACGAAATACACATCACGCAGACTGTATGCTGTTCCTCGCGCACGTGTAAAAAGTGAAGTATACTTGGGGCTTAACAATCCCTAATGAAAACACACAAACTGCTTAAAAATCCCCTATTTTAATAGCTACACATTTAGATAATTCTGGCCAACACTGATAAGCGAAAAATGTTCATGTTATGACCGATAACCAATAAATGGCTGAAAACTCGACAAAATGTGAAGTATACCTGGGGCTTAACAATCCCAAATGAAAACACACAAACTGCTTAAAAATCCCCTATTTTAATAGCTACACATTTAGAAAATTCTGGCCAACACTGATAAGCCAAAATTGTTCATGTTATGACCGATAACCAATAAATGGCTGAAAACTCGACAAAATGTGTCTATACAATCAAAATTCGAAACACTTAAAAATATTAAATTAAACTCTGACATCACAACATTATAATTTACAGTACAAATAGATATACTAAAGATTTGTTAAAGATTACATTTAACAGTATTATTAAATTATTAATCATGCTTTTAAAGATTATATCAGCCAATAACCAATATGGTACCAATATATTGTGCATTCCTAGTCATGTGACTAGAAATACAGCTCTATCATAGCGGTCAAAAATGACTTCTACTACATTCTTGAACCATTTATTTCCGATAAGAAACACAAGAGGAAGGCGTAACCGCATTTCCCCTTGTAATGGCTTCCTGGCACCACACCTGTACCAGGATCACATCGATCAGTCTGGCCCTACCCTGCTCCCAGTTCTCATAATGCTTTTCATTCACACCTCAACATGGAAATCCCATGCTAATCATCTCATGATAACATTTAAAGTCATCGCATTCAACAAACATATTCAGTGTAACAGCAGACATTTCATTAACAAAAAGCACATGAAACAAACATCCTTTATGCCTACTTATTCTCCTCATGGTTTTACCAGTGACATTCACCAACCTTTTCCCCTTGCAAGGCGGGAACAGAATCCCGAAGGCTGTGAAAGCTGTCTTTGATGTGGTCCCTACGTTTGCGCTCCAGCGCATTGTGATGTGCCCGTTTGTCTGCCTGCAATGAGAGAATCCCAGTGGCTTCAGCCTCTTCGCTGGTCATGGTGCCATTGGCTTATAGTGTAATAAAGAAACATTTATAGCTTGACTAATAAACCATGTAGTAATACAGACCATTAAAAACTGGATTCTATTGTTTCGTCTTTAAGTGATCATGACAATTGTAATAGAGACAAGTTGCATAAGGAGTGTTTTTTTTATATAGCTTATTCTTCTGGACTATGTTGGTCAGAACATACTAAGCTATTTTTAGGACAAAGACTGCAATTGTACTATCCCTCAAAAAGTCTCTCCGTTGGGTCTCATTTTAGTGCCCTGAGACCGTCGCTCTGAGAAAACAACATGGCCACTGGAGTCCAATGTCACTGGGGTTGGCCAAGACACTGTTATTACATAAAAGCACAGCTGTAAAACCTGTTTCGAATCCAGTGACTCATTAACAAGTACCTCTTTTGCATTACGTGGAAAAAGCAGCAAAACGAAAGCAGTTATCCGAATGCTGAAGTGCCACCGGGCAGCACAAAGACATTCCAGTGTCTATGCGCCACCTGGAAGGGCGAGGTGTGGCCATAGATCCAGGCTGTCTGTCTAATGTCTAAAATGTTACACGGTACACTGCCAATGTCAGGATCGAGTTACATGCACGTGAGGTGGCCAAGTGCTCAACATGTCAAGGGCTATTCTCCTGTACTCGAGTATAGTGAAAACTATCCATGTGGTTTCTCCACAATTCTGCCATAAAAAGCACAATGTCTCCACGAAATTAAAGGTATGAAGGGCTATAAATTACATAAAAGAAAGCAAAATGACAAGTACTTTGGCTGAGGAAGGCTTTCTCGGAATAGTCAACAACATGTGCTCCTCCTGTTGTCTTATGATTTTAACATCCTAATAAAAAAAAAAAAAACTATTTCCTCCCAGCACAAAAAGAAAGGGGAGATAAACAGGACTTTGGGGACATTGCAGACCTTATGTCTCCAGTCTGCCCAATGAAAACTCAAGGCTAGTAAAAACAAGCCTGCTTTGTGATGAATGCTATTTTAAGCATCTTGCTATGAACCCAATCGACACACCTTTCACACTGACCAGTCACTACGTAAAGTGATAGATGACTCAAAAATAAAGCTTTTGTCATCATTTACCCACCCTCGTGTCATTCCAAATGAGTATGAGTTTCTACTGTGGAACACAAAACCATTTTTAAGCATTCAGTGGAAGTCAGTGAGGTTCAAATTTAATTTGGACTACATTAACTTGCATTGTATGGACAAAAACAGTTGAAACATTCTTCAAAATATCTTCTTGTTTTAAAATCATAAAGGTTTGGAACGACATGAATGTGAGTAAATGACGACAGACGTTCATCCCTTTAACATCAAAACATGTTTATAGGTTGGGAATTCAAAAAATGCCAATGCAAATTACACTACTGTACTGTTGAAGTCAATGATCTAGTCTCAGTTTTAATCTAGGGTGTGAAGGGATCTACAACCCCATTTTCTAGTTAAACAGAGCATCCCAAGTACAAGCTGAGCAAACAGGTTAGGGCTGCATGTAGTACTTTAAAAGTCCTTGTGCAGAAAATGGGTACAAATGAGCTTTGAGTTGACACTTTAAACATTTAAAATATATGCCGATATCATTATGGTTAGTTAACAGACTGTGGTCCCATCTCCACAAAATCCCAAGGAATTTCCAAATGCATTGAAAGCTATAACGGCATCATTTCAAAGTGATATTAAGTGACCTAAGGAGATGGTCAGGCTTTTTTTAGTTTTTGAAAATGGCCAAATGTGCATTTTAATCCATTTAATTATTTTATGCAGTTTCTGATAGACATTTAAGTTTTAACTTGGTCACATCTTTTAAATGAAGCACTTAGCAATGTAGTTTCAATTTGATTTATCGGATAAGCTACTCTATGCCACCTCTGCATTTCTACACTACATATTCTCTTTAAAGATGCTTGTTCGTTAAAGGTCCCATGACATGCTGCTTTTTGGATGCTTTTATATAGGCCTAAGTGGTCCCTAGTACTGTATCTGAAGTCTCTTTCCCGAAATTCAGCCTTGGTGCAGAATTTCAGCCACTACGAGCCAGTCCCACAATGAGCTTTCCTTAGGACGTGCCATTTCTGTGTCTGTAGCTTTAAATGCTAATGAGGAGGAGAGAGGCGGGCCACCTTCCATGCTTCGCTCGTTTGCAAGCCATGATGTCTCTCGAGGAAAAAAAAATATTGCGCTTGCCTCGCATGGTAGTAGCTCATTTTCTCATGAGCGGGCAAAGCAGAGAAAGGGGAGGTAACCTTTCCCCGTATGACGACATAAAGGGAAGATTCCAGATTGGGCCATCTGAGCTTTAATTTTCTCAAAGGCAAAGCAGGATACCCAGGGCTCGGTTTACACCTATCGCCATTTCTAGCCACTGGGGGACCATAGGCAGGCTAGGGGAACTCATATTAATGTTAAAAAACCTTATAAAGTGAAATTTTCATGCCATGGGACCTTTAAGCAGCAGGTTCACGCACTTGTTCAGGCCTCTGGGATATAGTGATGTGTAATGGTGAACAAAAGCATTATGCTTTAATAAAAGGACCATCACACAAATGCACGAGTAATGTAAGGTGTGAAAGCTTAAGAAATCAACTGCCTTAAAACCTCACTGCCCAGACTGGAAATTTTAGTTAACTTCAAATGATATTTCAATAAAAAATTAAAAATGCATCATCATCAACCCCTTCATCTGGTTCCAAATCTGCATGACTTTAATACACAACATATATAATATTTAACAGAGAATATCAGGGACTGACAGACTCAGTCACCTTCATGGCATCATTTCTCATTCTGCATTTCACAGAAAAAAAAAAATCATACAGATTTGGAACAATATGATGGTGAACAAGAGGGTGGCTAACCGCACACTGATCCACTCAAGACTGGAAAAGTCTACAAAAACATATATTTTATTTTATGAATTGCATCGTGCAAAAAGTGCAAAGTGCATGTGAATTAAAAACAGATGGACACAGCAAGCAAGCAGACGTTTCAGCACTATCTTATATGATGCTAACAATATGATGGTAAATAAACAATAGAGTTTATTTTGGGGATAAAAAAATTTCCAATTAGTTCATACATGCCAGTTTAAGTTTCGCAAGTGTTCATATGTATACGTGTGTGTGTATATACACGTGTCTTATGTTCATTTTAACTTATTTTCCTCTTTTCTATCACCGTTTTGTCTGTTTATTAATGCTTTGGTAATGCACAACAAAATCACTTTGAAAACTGAAAAGGGGGATGTTCCATAGGTTAACATCGTCCAACTAATACGCAATATACACTGCTAGCGTCGCGACACACTAGAACGCTCGACAGAAGAGAATCCGTTCGCAGATTATAACGCGAGCGTTCTGGCGCATCGCGTCGCGCGCTCGCAGCGTAGATGCGGCTCTCACGTCCCTCCCTTCTTCCTGCAGCAAGTGCCCTGCTGTCGAGCACGGAGCTCCCTGAACCGACTCAAAACAAGCTGACTGTGTGCTCATTCAGTCCACCACATCTACCCACTTTTAGGCTTGATTCTATCTTGTTTTGTCGTCCACCGATGCAAATTAGATACGGCCGTTCAGTACCTACCCGGAAATAAATTGTAGCTAATCTCAAAAAGAGAAGCAATTTTTGGCATTAAAGGCTAAACTGGATTAATTGCTCCGCTTATTACGCACCCCAGAGTGAAATCTCGGTGATTCTTCCTGTAAGAAAACAGAACAGAAAGTACAATTGTAGATACTTAACTGGCTATTGATGGATGCAATGCACTGTTTTACTACACAGAATCGTAAATGTAAATATATGGAGACAATTATAAACTCGAGCCCCGTGGGTAATTGCTCATGTAGCTTGATATTCTCAGTAAACTGGCTGGAAAATGAATTCCAACGCTAGGATGGCTAACTAGCTAACAGGCTAGCCTCGTATTGAGGGTCAAGTATCGAAAATACAAGAGGTTTCATTCTCATACATGCAGAGTACAAACACAAATAACTATACTCACATCACTATCGACCTCGATATCATCGTTGTCGCTCATTCTTCGGCGAAGATTGATGAATTTACACAAAATGTTGTTTTCAACACAACATGAAATGGGGCCCAAATCAAATGTACAAACAGGAGAGATTCACTGCTTACACGAAACGAGATCAACGGACTCTCCACACGTGACTCGCCTACACACGGACATTTACCGTAGCGCGTCACCTCGGTGATTGCGGGGCAAGGGATTATGGGATTTGTTGTTTTTTATAACTACGTGGTCGGTCGATGCAACGTGGAAACTATAATATACAACTACGACACCCAGTCAACATTTCGGAGTTGCGTCTCTACTTCGCGTTGAGGAAAGCCCTTTTAATGAGAATGCTTCATGGTAATTGTAGTTTATTTTTTTGTCGCGCTACAAGCAAGACACGTGGAAAGTGCTCAATGCTGTTTGTGACTAATATGGTGATTACTAACGCTACAAATATTTGTGAGTAATACTACACGATAAATATTTAAAGCGTTGTTAATATTCATATTTTATTATTGTTATTAGATCAACAACAATACAAACCAAAAGACATATATACTATTAAATAGATGAATAGGGGTTACAGTTTAAAACAACAACAAAACAACATCTAAATAAGTTTAATTCCTACACACTTATTTAGTTACACTTCTGAAATAATAGCTACATTTTGATTTATATTAATATATTTTAGATACTCAAACAAAGCAAGTGTAAAAAAACATCATTCTCTCTCTTTTTAACTAATCATGAGGTTCAGAAAATAAATGTACAGATTAAAAAAAAAAATCAACTACATGACCAGAAATTAAAAATATTTGTACAAATTTACAAAATCTCTGAAAGTAACAACAACATTGTTTTTGCTGTTATGACTGTGATTGTATTTTTAATTAAAAATTAAATAGTTAAAAACTTAAATCTAAAAATCTTAAATCTAAATCTAAAAAATGTATAAATAATATTGTTCATATTCTGACATACTATATAAAAATGCATTTGTTGACAATAAAAAATACACTTTGTTTAATGACCAACAAGGCCACATAACTTATATTCTTATCACATGCATGGGTCAAATACAGCTGACTATTATCAAATGGCATATTCTAGTATTTCATGAGCCCACATAACTTTTATATATCTTTCAGAGATATGATTTCAAATTAAATTCTGTTCTGTATGGGCTATAAATCAACAGTCAACAAAACTCAACTGTCAGACTTCCTAAAAGCAAGACAGATAGTATATTTTTCCCTCTCTCCTCAAAATAGTGCTACAGATAAGGAGCTTAAACAGTGGATTATATGAGCTGCTGGATCAGTAAAAGGGTAAAAACAAGCACATAGTTGTGTTCACTCCCCCACAAGGCCAGAGTACCAAATAGGGGGACTCGTGCAAACACACAACTACTGTCACTCACCCTTTCTCACTAGCCTATCTTTATTCTCACACACCAGAACAGTAAGGACCCTTTAAATGAGACAGTCTGAATGAATAACCCAATTTTCTGTTGTAATTGGGATTAAAATTCATTATAAACTAACAATTCTTGTTTACTCATCCTGCTGCATTAAATTATTCCATTTTAAAATTCTTCATATAAGCCGTGCACATTTTGGAAGCCATATTGTCAAAGATTGTACATGGGGTGTCAATACTGGGAATATGTTGCAGTCCTAAGGGCAAAACCCCTTTCAGTCATTAGTAATGATCCATTTTTGCACTCTCAACTGTCTGTTTTCTAAACACTAGTAGTGGCTGTGGAGAAGGAAACAGACTACAGGAGACTGAAGCCGGGATGAATGGTAACCGCCCTAAAAAGCAGCTTTGTCTGTGTGGCAGCTCGCATATGATCTCAGACAATCTGCGTGACCCACCAGCACCCTTCCCCCATACCTCCTCAGGGGGGCTCTGCTTCACTGCAGATTTAAAATCTCCCACCCTGTTCACTTTCTGAGAAATGCAATGCCGGTGTATGTATATAAATGCACACGTTATATCAGTCAAATACAAAAATATGTGTACAATCATAACACTGCATAATGTAATAAGTACCATTATAAAAGCTTGCAAGTATTTAAAAAAATGACAGTTCATAACATGGATAATGTTAGTTATTTAATTTTGTTATACCATAATGTATAGTGGAACTTTTCAGATCATTTTCTGTTTTAAACACATGTAATGTTTATAGTGTATTTAATATTCAACACTAGATGGCAGTATAATTATGCTTTATGATTAGAAGACGTTCCGCTGTTTAAAAAACATTTGACTAATCCACATTTGTTGGTAATTATAGGCTATTTAAAATAATATTGTGTAATAATACATTAAAATATCTAACTGATCTTGATTCATTAGTTGTACTGTCATTGATGATAACATTTTAAAGAAAATATCTAACCGATCTTGCTTCATTAGCCTACTAGTAGCCTACTGTTAAATGTAATATTATATAATAGTATAATAATAGTACTACATAAAAATGCATTAAAATATCGAACTGATATTAGCCTAGTTACCTCCTCCCCAAACGGACTAGGCGTTTATGCGTCGCGCTCGCCGTTGTACTATTCTTTGAAACGACAAGGGGCGACTCGGAGTAATTGCCCTCTTAAACCCAGGAAACAGTTGAGAAGAAGTAGCAAACTCGGTGTCTTGCCTAGACCTGATGAATAGATACATTTCTTTATAAACGTATTAGGCCTAGTGTGTGTTCATTTGGAGGAGACACGTGAAAATGTTTATTTTTAGTACACCTCACCATACTCACATTACAAAAGAATCAAAGAATAATTTAAAACCCCGTAAAGTTTTAGATTAGTTGTGCCATTAGAACAAAATATTGTATATGGATATAATATGTATGAAACTAATAAAACTAAATTGATTGGTTTATGTGAAGTAGTATGGAGTACTACTTCTTGGTTTTTAACGGTGGCGCCGACTTCTGCTCCGGAGTGGGTTACAGTTTAAAATCTATTCATCAGCCTTTTTTCTCTAATAAAATCGAAGAAAGCTTTACTATTTGTCTCACTAGACCATTTTATTACAGCCTTAATATTTAATTCCTGAACTTTGCTTATTTCTTCTATCATGCTTCTTTTCCTCTTCGTATTTAGGCTACTACATTCCATAATTGCGTGAGATACAGTCTCCTCAACCTGACATTTTTCACATAAACCATTTGGGTGTTTTCCTACTATTTTGAGAGTGTGCCCTAAACTTATTCTGTTGTAAAAAAAACTCTTATTTCCTTGCTTTACCTATAGCCTAACCTAGGCCTATATCTTACTTTTTGATTTACCTTAATTAAACTGTAAAGAAATCTACCCCTTTTTTCATTGTTCCGTTTTACTTGCCATTCTTCTATTGCTTTATTTACGATTAATACCTTGATTTCTGATTTACTTAATGGAATTTATATGTCTGTTATCTCTCTCTGTAAAGCTTGTTTTGCTAATTTGTCCTCATTTGCTTTCACTCCTATATACAGTGGTGTGAAAAAGTGTTGGCCCCCTTCCTGATTTCGTATTTTTTTGTATGTTTGTCACACTTTAATGTTTCAGATCATCAAACAAATTTAAACATTAGTAAAAGATAACACAAGTGAACACAACATGCAGTTTTTAAATGAAGGTTTTTATTATTAAGGGAAAACAAAATCCAAAACTACATGGCCCTGTGCGAAAAAGTGTTTGCCCCCTAAACCTAATAACTGGTTGGGCCACCCTTAGCAGCAACAACTGCAATCAAGCGTTTGCGATAACTTGCAATGAGTCTGTTACAGCGCTGTGGAGGAATTTTGGTCCACTCATCTATGCAGAATTGTTGTAATTCAGCCACATTGGAGGGTTTTCGAGCATGAACCGCCTTTTTAAGGTCATGCCACAGCATCTCAATAGGATTCAGGTCAGGACTTTGACTAGGCCACTCCAAAGTCTTCATTTTGTTTTTCTTCAGCCATTCAGAGGTGGACTTGCTGGTGTGTTTTGGATCATTGTCCTGCTGCAGAACCCAAGTTCGCTTCAGCTTGAGGTCACGAACAGATGGCCGGAAACATTAAAGTGTGACAAACATGCAAAAAAATAAGAAATCAGCACTTTTTCACACCACTGTATATGTGCTGGAACTCATTCACTGAAATCTTATTCTGACTTGTAGGCCTACTTGCAATATTCTAAAGAGAATATCTTGGTAGATTTGAAAGATCTTAAGCTCTTTAGAACTGATTCAGAGTCAGAACAGATTAAATATTTCCAGGTTTATATTCCTCACTTCAATGCCTGGAGTATCGCCATCATGTCTACTCTTATAGACTCCCAAATTATTTGATGTTTGCTTTACTCTAATAATTTTATTTTCTGGAACTAAAAAAGACTGATGCTTTTGAACCATCTGTAAATACTTGTATATAATATATTGTAAAAAAAATAATTGGAATATTTACATTTGAGTTTCATTAAATTACCATCCCTACAGTATAAAATCTCTTGTTCTTTGAAACCACAATAATGGGGAAGACTGCTGACTTGGCAATAGTCCAGAAGACAATCATTGACACCCTCCACAAAGAGGGTAAGTCACAGAAGGTCATTACTGAAAGGGGTAGCTGTTCATAGAGTGCTGTATCAAAGCATATTAAATGCAAAGTTGACTGGAAGGAAGAAATTGTGTAGGAAAAGGTGCACAAGCAACAGGGATGACCGCAAGCTTGAGAATACTGTCAAGCAAAGCCGATTCAAACACTTGGGAGTGGACTGAAGCTGGAGTCAGTGCATCAAGAGTAACCACGCTCAGATATTTTCAGGAAAAGGGCTACCAAGCCACTTCTGAAACAGAAACAACGTCAGAAGCATCTTACCTTGGCTAAGGAGAAAAAGAACTGGACTGTTGCTCAGTGCTCCAAAGTCCTCTTTTCAGATATTGTATTTCATTTGGAAATCAAGGTCTGGAGTCTGGAAGAAGACTGGAGAGGCACAGAATCCAATCTGCTTGAAGTCCAGTGTGAAGTTTCTGAAGTCAGTGATGATTTGGGCTGCCGTGACATCTGCTGGTGTTGGTCCATTGTGTTTTATCAAGTCCAAAGTCAATGCAGCCATCTACCAGGAGATTTTGGAGCACTTTATGCTTCCATCTGCTGACAA
>NW_015555704.1:98996-102069 GCF_001515605.1 Sinocyclocheilus anshuiensis
GTGCCAAAACCACTTCCAAGTGGTTTGCTGACCATGATATTAATGTGCTTGATTGGCCAGCCAACATGCCTGACCTGAACCCCATATGGAGTCTATGGGATATTTTCAAGAGAAAGATGAGAAACAGTCGATCCAACAATACAGACGAGCTGAAGGCTCAATAGTGCCTCAGCAGTGCCACAGGCGGATCGCTTCCATGCCACACCTCACTGATGCTGTCATTTGTGCTAAAGGAGCCCCGACCAAGTATTGAGTGCATAAATGAACATACTTTAAAGAACATGAACTTTCTTTTTTTTTAAATTGATCTTAAATATTCTAATATTTTGAGATACTGGATTTTTGACTTTCGTGAGCTGTAAGCTCTAATCATCAAAATTAAAACAACAACAAAAACTTTTGAAATGTTGTAATGAATCTAGAATATATGAAAGTTTCACTTTTTGAAATAAGTTACAAAAAAAAGGAACTTTTTCATGATATTCTCATTTTTTGAGATGCACCTGTACATTAAAATGATATGGTAAAACATTGTGCAGCTAAAAATAGCTGGATTCGGATGAAACCGGAAGCCAAACCCATAACATATACAAATGGCCGCACCTCTTACGGGAAAAACAAAGTGGATACCCACGGCTCAGATTCTGAGATTACAACTGTTGGAATCATCTTGATATTATTCACCCCCATTTCTTCTGCATATATTTTACTACTCTATCTGAAGCTTACTCTAGATATTTTGTCTGGTTGGAGTAACAACCCAAAAATTAAACAACCCAATTTGCTGGGTAAAATTAACCCAATATGTCCTGTCCTATATTTACCCAGCGCTTGGGTTTGAAATAACCCAAATTGGGTTGTTTTTAACTCAGTGTTTTTTAGAGTGTAGCAGCACTGAGATCATGCTGAGATCGAGCTAGCTGCTAGCCTTTTGCCCAGAAAGAGCAAACATACATCAAAACATAAGTTGTTTAGCTGCTAGATGCTGACTCACAGGAATTATTGGAAGTACTTGTTTTTTTAGCTTATGTGGTTCTACCATGTTATTGTATTTGTGAAATCAACAGTCTTCCACTGGCATCTCGTGTTAGTGCTGTGTTATGTAGGATGTGGTTACAGACGGTGGGTAGCAAAGAACAAGAGAATCACAGCCTTGCAAAAAATGTAAGCATTGAAACTTGGCAAAGAACACTATAACTTGTACATTTCTATTTTGCAACTTATCAAGGAAATCATCAATCTGCATAACATGTTGCTAGACTTATACCAGTGGTTGTGAGACTTAAGAAAATATATACAGATTACTCAGATTTCAAATTAGTCAAAATGATTGTCTTCAACAAAGTGTTGAAGAACAAATATTTGAGCGCTGACATGTATGAAAATTGGCAAAAAAACAACAAAAAAACATTTGTGTTAAAAAGTTGTACATTACAAAATTTTCAATTATCTTCAGTTTTGTTTGTAACAGTTGTGTGAGAAAAAGCTGAAACTAAATTCTATATATGCATGTTTGGTCATAACTGTTGGTTCCTACTAGTGTACATTGTTTTGAGGTGTGTACAACTGTCTATATTCAGAAATAACTAAACTGTGATATTAAATGTAAATGTGATTAAAAAGGAAGTTATAAATAGCTCAGTCGTTAAAGGGTTAACAAGTGAGTTGAGAAAAAAAAACTGCACCAGACTAGAGGACAGATAGGAAATCAAAATTTTTCTCTAACTGGCTCACTCTGGCTTTCCGAGAAGATCCCACACAGTCACTGAAGAACTGCATGAATCAAAGGTAAGCTTGAGATTTATTTTTCTACAAAAACAAACTTAAACAACTTTGCAAAACATAACCATTTGTTGTTATTGTTTATTGGACATGTACTACATGACACTTTAACTTTCTCTCACTTCTATCTTACAGTTTATGAAAACATTTAAAATACATCTCTGTCTTCAGAAATGGTGGTCACTGTAAATGTAACCATCAAATCCAACTTTTCAAGCTTCGAAAGGGATGTAAACATCACCACCTCAAAAGACTCTGCATTCAATGAGAATGCGGACAAGGCTATCCGCTGGGCATTAATTGTTATTATTTTTATCACCATGGTGTCTCTTGGATGCACAATGGAAATCTCAAAGATCAAGAATTATCTCATCAAACCCAAAGGGGTGGCAATTGCAGTTGGGGCTCAATACGGTATAATGCCCCTCACAGCCTTCTGCTTTGCAAAGCTGTTTCAGTTGAGTCCTATGGAGAGCTTATCTGTGTTAATTTGTGGGTGCTGTCCGGGAGGAAACCTCTCCAACATCTTTGCTCTCGCCCTCGAGGGAGACATGAACCTCAGGTAATTCTTGAGAAAATAAGTACTGTCCAATAGTAGACTATGGAGAAAATGATGAGCTTCACCTTACTGAGATTATTTGCTGCAAACAATGCAAGAAAGTTTAGCAATCTATGGAATTCCTTTAAATCATTTGAATAGCTACTGGGGCAATAACAGATCACTAAAGATCAGCAAAAAAAAAAAAAAAAAAATTGTTGCATACCTTATAGCCTGTTCTCGGTGGTGCTTGGAATTTGAGTCTGATTTGTTAAAACTATACATTATTTTTTAACTATCAAAAAAAATGCTGTTAATTTAATTATTTACTGTATAGTTAACACTCTTTCAGCTTTTTTTTTTTGAGAAAAGAAAAAAAATAACCATTTATCCATGCTATATGAACAATCTATGAATCATCATAATGATGTGATATGATAATAATGGCAACTTTGCCATTATTCTCGCTCTCTCTGAATATCATTGGAAATTCTAAATCATTCTAATCATTTCAGTAATTTGAGTACTTGTGCGCATTAATATATATATATATATATATATATATATATTGCTGGGTTAAATACAACCCAGCGCTGGGTAAAATATGGACAAACACAGCTATTGGGTTGTTTTGACCCAAAGGTTGGGTTACTACCCAGAAGGTTGGGTTAAACATTTCACCCAACCGCTGGGTCAAAACAGCCCAATTGCTGGGTTTGTCCCTATTTTACC
Source organism: Sinocyclocheilus anshuiensis (assembly GCF_001515605.1). Taxonomy (NCBI): domain Eukaryota; kingdom Metazoa; phylum Chordata; class Actinopteri; order Cypriniformes; family Cyprinidae; genus Sinocyclocheilus; species Sinocyclocheilus anshuiensis. The sequence goes on from NW_015555704.1 coordinate 102,049, forward strand.
CAGCACTGGGTTGTATTTAAC
>NW_015555704.1:102124-135725 GCF_001515605.1 Sinocyclocheilus anshuiensis
TAGTTAGTCATATTAATACATTAAGTTATGAGTTAAATATCCAAGTTTGTCCAGTGCTGTATTGCCATTTAACACAGGGCACCATATAGTTGCACAAAGTATTTCCTTATTTTTAATTTGATCTATTTTTCTCTCAGTATTGTGATGACTGCTTGTTCCACGGCACTGGGATTGGGTATTATGCCCTTCCTGCTCTACCTGTACAGCCAGGGTATCTCAAACCTGGCAGAATCCGTTCCTTTCACTAGCATCACTATTGCCCTGATTATGATCCTGGTGCCCTGCGGTATTGGGATCCTGATCAACTACCGAGTGCCCCAGTATTCTAAGATCATCACCCAGGTGTGTGTTAATTCATGTACAGAGTGTGATACTGCTTTTATTCAACAGTTCAATAAACGGGAGGTTAACACTGAATAAAAGTGAGGTCACCTTTACCCTTTTTCTGCAAAATATTGCATGCAAATCCAGTCATTTCTGTAACTGATAGTTTCGTTTGAGAGCAAACAAGTTCCCCATGCAAAGTTTGCTCGTGTTCTAGTTAACAGAAAGCTGCTTGGTTTGAAAATGAGCTCTGTGTGAGCGGTCCTTCATACACCACCACTCTACTGACAGTAGACCCGCAAAGTTTTACCTTCGAAATCTAATGTGACCATGCACTCATCAATAATGTAGTGATGTATGAATCACAGCTCACACGGAAGTCACTTTGAAATCAAGCAGCTTGGTTTACGGGGGCGAATCCATGTGACCAAACTGAACCTGTTGCGAAATCTGTCAAACAGCAATAAAAGGGACCTCTAACTTACATGTAATTAGACACAATTTCAGTTAACTCTGTTTCTATTTTTCAAACAAAACAAAATAGTTGCATGACTCCGACCAGTGGTGCATTTCCCAAAAGCATTGCTCGCTAACTATGGTCGCAAGTTCCATTGATCTCTATTGGTAACAAAGGAATTTGCGACCATATTTTGGGAAATGCACCTCAGCACGGTAGTGGTGTTCAGTTCCTGAATGAATCAGCGTCTTCGAAGAATCAGTTGAGTAAATGATTCAATTACACATTCATAAAGACAGCTACTTGTTTTGTTCCTGAATTCATTTATGAAAGAATCATTTGAACTAAGTATTTATGATCCACTCATAAACACACTCTTTTGTAGCCATGTACTGGTGAGTCAGTGTAAAGTACAGAAAGAGTCAATGAAAAAATCCCCACCACAAACAGACCTGGAATTCAAAAACACAGGCTCACACAGAATTACCGTAATTAAGAGATTCCGACTTATAGTTTACAAAGAATTTATGCCCTCACAGAACTCATAATCACAATTTGTAAAGTGGGAATTTTTTGAGAGCTCCGCCTCGTTTTCTGGTAATTATGGTAATTCTGCCATGTCGTGAACACTACTGTATCAACAATCTGGAACGTTGCTTGACCACGCCAACTGTTGTACTGTAAAGTATAAATCCTCTGGCTACATGCCATAGACAAATTATAAACAATTATAAGCATGTTCTGCATTTATTTCCTGTTGGTTTGTAGGTTGGGTTGGCGCTGCTGCTGATCTCAATGCTGTTGTCATTGGTGTTCTTGCTGGTATATCTGATGGAGGAAAAATGTTCAAAGTGCTATCCCATCAACTTATAGCCACAGCTGCATTGATGCCACTGATTGGATTCATATGTGGATATATATTGTCCACTTTGTTCAGCATGAATGCGCCGTATGTATGTCCACCATATGGAATTGTAATGTTTCTGGCCGAGATGCAAATATATTCTCAAGATAATCAGCCAGATTGATTTATTGTTCAGTCACAGTGCAGTTTTCATTAGTATCATGTTCACATTTGTCCTTTGGTCCTCAGTTGCAGACGGACTGTTTCTATGGAGGTGGGTTGTCAGAACATTCAGCTGTGTACCACAATCCTGAAGGTGGCCTTCCCTGCTGAGCTCATTGGTCAGCTGTATTTCTTCCCTATCATTTATATTGAGTTCCAGATAGTCGAGGCACTTATCCTCATAGTCCTGTTCAGATGCCATCAGAGACTGAGACCATCCTAAAAAGGTACATGAACTCTATAAACTTATGTTATGAAATGCTAAAAATGTACTTGCCCTCAGGCCGTCCAAGATGTAGATGAGTTTTTTTCTTCATTTGGACAGATTTGGATAAATTTAGCATTACAATCACTTGCTCACTATCGGATTCTCTGCAGTGAATGGGTGCCGTCAGAATAAGAAACTCCAATCCATCAATCAATTTCTTGTCATATGAAAAGCTATGCGTTTGTGAAAAAAAAAAAGCATTTTAATTTTAAATCCACTGACATTTGTGTAGAGCTATTTTGGGCTGTTTTCACTTGTAAGCAGTGGTTGATCTGTGTATATTTCTGGAGAAAGCAATATTATGGATAGAGGACTTGTATTTTAGCTGGAAGCAACAACTTGAATTAAAAAAAAACATTTGATCACAAATACACACCTTTTTGCTTCACAAGATGTTAACTGATGGACTAGAGTCGTGTAGATTACTTGTGCATTATTGTGATATATATACTCTCATTCTGACGGCACCCATTCACTCATTGGTGAGCAAATGAGGTAATGATTAATTTCTCTAAATCTGTTCTCATGATTAAACAAACTCATCTACATCTTGAATGCCTGAGAGTGAGTAAATTTTAGCAAACTATTACTATAACAGGTGAACTATTACTTTAAAATGTGCACAATTCTACTTAACCTAACAACCGAAAAAAGTATTCAGTTGCTATTTTTTATTATTTTGAAAAAATAAAATACTGTATTATAAGTATTTAAATTCTAAAAATAACTATTATCTCTTTTTACACAGAAACAGAAGAGTACACAGCAGTGGAAAGAGCAGCTGAAGAAACCAATGGGCCCTCTAACAGTGACATCTGAGGACACCATAGTGCTTATAAAGCTCAAAATGGACTCAAGAAATTTAGGGCCAAAGTAATATGGATGCTGGGGCCATGGGGAATGATGAACAATATGCAGGAACAACTACGTTTTGTTGTTCCTCCTTAAAAACATATGCATAATGCCAAACAGTTTCAGTTCAGAGTATGTTAAAAATAGTTTTTACTGTACAAATGTATTGTTAGAATAAAGGTATTAACTTTTTTTTTTTTTTTACAACTGAAAACATGTTGAAACATGCATTTTTATGGTTTAGAAACACATTGAATAGTTTTAAAAAATGGACACTTTCAGTTTCAAAAATATAGCACCTGTTTTACTACTGAAAAAGCAGTTACTTTTGTACTGTTGTGCAACCTCATATTAGACACTGCATTAACAAACCACTTACTGTCTTATTTGGAACACTGACTTATTATTTGAGTAATGTATGCTATTTGTACATTTTGTTTAAGGTTGTACTGTAATGTTGGCATTACTGTTTCAGATTATGTGATTTTCATTTTGGAAATGACTGACCTCATTACTAACAGTTTTTCAGTAATTTATTCATTTTTAACAGTGCTACACAAACTTTATAAATGTTCAAAAACATTTTCATGTGTAATATTTGTACCATGGTACAGAAAGGTAACACATGCATCAAAACATATCCAGACAAAACCTGATTTTTACATAAAACCGGAATACATGATACATCAGAAATTACATTAAAATCATATTCTGATTTGCTAAATAAAAGAAACTATGCATTGCAAAAAAGCACAAGTTACTCCTACAAACTAATGCAACATTGAAATGTGTATCCACAATGAGAAATTAAATACATATGAATAGGGTGTATATGATACGGGGTTCACAAATGTGAAAAGATCTCTTTTGTCATGCAGCGGAGAGGGAACTTGGGCAATTCTTTGATTATAATTCAAGCATCCACATTACAAACAATTCACACATACTGTATATTCATGAAGTAACAAAAATAAACAATTAGCTGGCCTAAACAGCACAGGCTGTTTCATAAAACACAGAAAGACCCGCAAAGTATTAGAAACTTCATTTTACTTTATATGTTGGATATGAAATGGCTGTACTGTACTGGCCTTGCTCTTCATTTTGTTTTTGCACCTCATTTTGTGTGGCAGGTCTTAAACTTGAAATTCATATTCTTATCAGCCTTTCAGGAAAAACTTTTTCTTGTCTTCTTGTCTATGTATTGAATCCTAATTCAGTATTTTCAACACACATCATAGGGTCGCACTAATTGAAAACAATCACATTTACTGGCTCGTCCATAAATATATTTATATAATTAAAGACTCCCAACATCAATCAAACCTCACTCTGTATATAATGATAAAAATAATAACCACATACCCATTTTAGACATGAACTTAAAAAAAATAACACCCAAAACAGCAGTATATTCCTGATTTAATGTGACTCTCCTGTCAAATGCCTTTAAACTAGCAACAGAGCCCGTGCTGTGAAACTCCTGGCATGTAGAGAGGCTGTCCCTCCACTTACAGGACCTAAACTGAGCAAAGATGGGACAATATTGCTAACTTCATCAGCCTCTAGCAGTGTTGACCACAGACACATCTCTCAGCACACAGGGCAGTGGAGGCTAATGACGACTGTCAGCAGACGGGGAACGGGACGGTGGGGGGCGCTGTGCTGGGGGCGGCGGTGATGCTGATTCAGCACGTGGTGCTTCTTTGGGCCGCACAGGAGAAGCACTGGCCGAACGGGACTGACTTCTGGAGCGGTTATGGGATTTGGGGCTATGGGAATGGGAGCGGCTACGAGAACGTGATGTGGAGCGCCCTCGGGAACGAGAACGGGATGAGCTATTTGAACGAGACCGAGTTCTGGATCTATAGGACAAGAGAAAATCAATCAGTCAATCTTCAAATTTTTAGGGTCAATACGATTTTTAATGTTTTTGAAAGACGTCTTTTATGCTCACCAACGATGCATTTATTTGATAAAAAATACAGTAAAAACTGTAATATTGTGAAATTTACAATTTAAACAATTAACAATATAAAACTATTTTAATATAGTTTAAAATGTATTCTTGTGATGTAAAGCTGAATTACTTTAGTCTCCAGTGTCACATGTTCCTTCATGATTTATTGCTCAAGAAACATTTCTTATTATCAATGTCGACACCAATTGTGCTGCATGATACATTTTTTTGTTTTTTTGTTTTGTTTTGATTAGTAGAAAGTTCAAAAGAACAGAATTTATATGTAGCATCATTTGTAACATTATAAATGTTTACTGTTACTTCTGATCAATTTAATGCATCCTTGGTGGAACTATTTAACAGTATTTTATATGCAAATATTTGTAGTAATAACACAATAATACAAACATTTATGAAAATTTTATTTGCATTTCTTTGTATATTATACTTACGTCTATATATTTATAGAAATAAAAGAGACATTTATGATTTTATATGCATTTACTTGTATATTATATACTTATGTCTATATATTTTATACACTATTATATATTACATTTATGTCATTAATAATACATGTAAAACTAATAAACGTTAAACATTAACAGACAGCTAAAAACAATAATAACTCACTTTTTCCTGGACGCCTCAACAAGTTTGATTTTCCTTCCATTGATCTCCTTCCCAGACAGCTTCTCCAGGGCATTTTTTAGATCACTATGAGAAGCAAACTCAACCACGCTGTAGAAAGATAAAAATATTACACAAAACAGCAAAAAAAAAGCAGTAGAGTAGCGATCCAGATTCATGCACAAACAGTTCTGCAGGGAGAGTAACAGGAAAGAAAATAGCCAGCTCACCCCTCATTAAGCTTTGGCCGATGGGCATCTGCAAAAGTAACCTCTCCAGCTTGTCTCATGAAATCCTTTAAATCCTACACACAGTACACCAGCATTTTGACTCAGCTAAGCAACTTAGACGATCGTGTTTACACATTTCATGAAGAATCAAAGTAACTGAACTATCAAAGTTGGGGTCCGAGAATCTCTCAGCTCATGCTCAAGCCTGGATCATGTTCAATATGCTCCATACAAACATTAAAATCAGGCTGAAGAAAATTTCGGCACATGCATATCAACAAAAAGGATAGGGTACGTGTAGGGATTAGTAATCAGACAGAAAAGAACTGCAGAAAGCGAAAACCAAGCCGACACCTTGGAATCACAACATGTTGTGGAGGAGTGAATCGGCCACATTTCTTATAAATCTCTATTCAAAGCTTTGTGAGGCCAACCCTGGCCTCTAAACATGGTGTAAACACAAAGACTTCAGTGTCTCATCAGCCAAAATGAATGAGCGCTGGAATGAAAAAGGGGTGGCGTATCAATCAAAAATACTTTTGGCTTGCAATGCTGTAACATTCCCGGACTCCCGTACTACAAGACTAGCAGAGGAAATATGTGGAGCAGCTCATTAAAAGGGCCCCACATTTGATATAATGTACATTTACATGGCAGATGCATTCTTACCAAAACACAAGTGTATACAGTCTAGTAGAGCACAGGGCTTCCCTCCATCGATCGTACCCTATTTGTGCCGTCCCCTCAAGGGCACTGAGCGTGAACAACGAGGAAGAGATTATAGACTAATACCTGGGAACGTACCCATCGGGCTGGGGCCATAACCTGGAGATTTTATCCTCAGGACCACCAGAGAGCAGGGTGGGTGAGTATACCGATCGAAGCCTCTCAAATTACCGAACCCCTCGATTGACTGCGTATGCTGTTTCTCTTTTTCTCTCGCTCTCTTTCTGCCCCTCTCTCTCTTGCGTTCACTCTCTCTGTCTCTCTCTCTCTCTTTCAGCTCGGCACCGTCACAAATTGCGCTTTGTAGCGGAAGCCGCTGCGTCTAGAGCGAGAGGGCATCACTCACAGAGAGCTCTCATGCGATCGGCGGAGGTCAACTAGGTGTGGGGCACAATGGGAGTGGCTTAAGCAGAGAGAGGGGCCCTGTAGGGGTTAACTCCACCATTAGCGATCTCTTCCATACGACACAACAGTCAGGCTGGCAAATAGAGGGGTGAACAATTGGTTAAAACAGAGGCAAAGTGACTTAACCTCACTGTTTCCTCTTCTCTAGCACTAATGGAGTATTTATTATATGACCTTGAATTTGAAGTTAATCTCAGAATGACAATTTTTGCCAATGTTTTACATTTAATTGGATAGTTAAAGCTATTAAATTAACATAATTCTATTAATATATGAAGGAAATCCTTATTTTTTTGTCAATTGCAGTGACTGGGAATATAACTGACTCACCAAAACTTGACAAGAAATCATTGAACACTCACCTGCCAGCTGACTCTCGACGACAAATTCTCCACAATGAGGCGATTCTCTGTACGCATTGGTGGAGGATTCCTGACAGGTGAAACACTTCCAGTTATTGACTTATTTCTAATGCAGAAAATAAGGCTAAACTGAACATACTATGTTTACACAACCCTACCTGTGCAAACATTATATAATCTATTGTTTAAAAGTTTTGGGGTCAGCAAGATTTTAAAAAGTTTCTTATGCTTGCCAAGAAAAAGCTGTAATATTGTGAAAAAATATTACAATTGTGAAAAATTGCTTTTAGTTTTAATATATTTTCAAATGTAATTTATTCATTATCACATGATCCTTCAGAAATCATTTTAATATGCTGATTTGGTGCTCAAGAAACATTTCTTATTGTCAATTCTTAAAACATTTGCACTACTTATTATTTTTGCGGAAACCCTGATACATTTTTTTAGGATCTTTTGATAAATAGAAAGTTAAAAAGAACAATTTATTTGAAATATACTTTTTTTTTTTTGTTTGTAACAATGTAAAGGTACTTACTGCCAGTTTTAATCCATTTAATACATCCTTGCTGACTACAGCTATTAAATACTTACCAAAAAAAGTATTAATTCATTATTCAATTATTAAAAAAATATTCAACAAAGATTGACCCCTACCTCCGGCTGTCCTGGGAGCCTCGAGCATACCGACCAGGAAAACGTCCTCCACTGCCACCACGGCCTCGGCCCCCACGCAGACGGACACGGGCATGTTCAATGGTCACCCTGCAATCAAAACATCCCTCATACACGTGTCTGCCTCTGCGAAGTCTCAATTCTCTCCAAGGCTTCATCTTTTCCTCTCCCTAAACATTCTTAGGGAGATTTTCCTTACCCTTGTTATTTTTGGCCTGCTCACTGAGGTAATTCAAGCTGTTTTGAAATAATATGAATTGAAAAAAAACAATATACAAATAGAAACCGATTAAAAATATACCTCTCATTGCAGAGCTCTTTCCCATCAAGCTCATAAACAGCATCTTCTGCATCTCTCGGATCATCAAATTCCTGCAAGAAACAATCAAAGATTTACATGTGAATATTATATACAGCAGAGATTTAGTGACGTGTTGCCATTCTTGATCTCTAGTTTATTTTTCCTAATTACTTTTTTACTTAATATTACTTATTCAGTATTCATAAAATTCCATTTTGTTCAAATTTGTTAACTGCTTAGTTTACTCTTGCAATTTTATAAAAATATTATATACACTAAAGTTCAAATGTTTGGGGTCAGTAAGATTGTTCTTTTAAACATTCTATTCATCAATATTCTCTGAAATAATTATGGTTTCTAAAAAATTGATGCTAGAAATGTTTCTTGAGCACCAAATCTTTATATTACAATGATTTCAGAAGGATCATGCGTCACTGAAGACTGAAGTAGTAGTGGCTGCTGAAAAATCAGCTTTGCCACAGGAATAGATTATGGTTTAACGTATATAAAAACATAGAAGTTATTTTAAATAGTAAAAATGTCAATATTACTGTTTATACTGTGTAAATGCAGCCTTCCAGTGATCCTAAAAGACTTCCCCCAAACGGTGCTTTATTTGGGGGATTTTTTTTAAATTATATTTATATATATATATATATATATATATATATATATATAAAGGGAGCTGTCTACCACCATAGGAGAAGGCTGTCAAGCAACGCTATGTAGGCAGCTCAGTAGGCTTTGTAACGCAGCCCATATGCTATATTATTATCCACCTTATTCTTCACGTAAAAATGTGCGCAGCCATTTGTAAATTTGATGGGTCTTGCTTCCGGTCTCATTTGCTTCCAGCTATTTTTAGCTGTACAGAACCGCTCGTTTTGCTCCTTGATACTGCAAATGGTGTGTCTTGCCATATTATTTTAGCGTATTATATTAACTATGAACACACTGGTTTGTAGTGCCAACAGTTTATTCCTATTTTGGGGAAAAGAAGCCTAGATGATACTTCAGCCCTCTTCGAATCACAACAGCCACAGTCGCACAGGCATCAGAAACACACATACACACACGCAGAGCACAGCACAGGTACTTCTTGACAAATAAAAAGGCAAGCATGTATTTGAATACAGTACAGTGTAAATCAGTTCAACCCTGCGTCTCGCACAAGGAGATGGTGGAGATGGTGCTATGCATCATGCTTTGATCGTGCCGTGCTCCTGTGTGTACGCGCGTAGAACGAAACAGAAAAACGAAATTGCACAGAACATGCAGCATCAAAGAGAAAATGCCTGGCTTAGCAAATTCTCACTGAACTCTCCCCTTCGCAAGAGGTCACAGTAATTGACGGAGCAGAGGTCCACAGCGTAATCTGAATGCATTCATTTGTAATTAGTGAATCCTCGCCGTGACGAGGTAAGCCTGTGAGTGCAACTGATTATTAGCGCATCTGCAAGAAAAGGTGCGACGTGTTAAAACTCGAGCATTTGCGCATCCCTTTGAGGGGTCATCCGGTTAAAGGTTCTTCCTGTGAAGAGAGCCGCTAGACTCCTCGGGGGCCACGCAGCTTGTAGACCCCAGGGGCGGGCGATTTGTTGGCAGAGGGACAGCTGTCGGATCTTATTTACTGCTGCGTTCTGACAGGTGGCTGTGGGGTACGTGTTTGGTGAGAAGCTTTAGGGGTTACAGTCCTGGCCAGCGATGACAGAGAGGGGTGACTGCACACAGACTCAGGCTTCCTTAAGCAATGGAATATCTGGAGAAAAGACATGAAGAAAGTATGATGTTAGGCACAGAAATTAGTATTTTAACATTATTCTTCCACCAAACAATGTAGTTTCTCAGAAACTGTTGTGGTTGCAACAAAGTGGTTGCCGAGCAACACACAGACGTAAACAAAGGTGTATGTTTGTAGAGTAATTTACAACAGTTTTGATCAGAATCAAGGACCGGAACTATCTGTTTAATAAACTTAAACAGACACTTGAACTTGTTAAAGGTCCCATATTTTACACCTTTCTGGAGTTTTATTTTAGGTTTTGATGTCCTTAAGAATATATATTTGCGATATAAGTACTAAAAACCATCTCAATATATTTTTACAGCTCCTCTCTCAGGAGCTCTGCTGAGAACGGGTTGATTTTGGTCTGTCTAATTAATATTCATGAGCCTCTCTTCTGATTGGCCTGTTGTTTTCTGAGTGACGCACGGCCAGGCCAACCACAGGTAACTTGCTGAAATTGAAATGTATATACATCTTCAACATGACTAGATATACACGGTGAGTTTGTCTTTACCATTCACGTTAGATGTGATCCACCTCATAGTAACAATCCTGTCAGATCGTCCATCCTTTGAGTGAGAGTGTAACGTTACAGGTCGGCCGATCTGGTTTTGTGGTTAAAGTTAACCTTTTCGACATGTTTCCCTGTTGTCGTTGCTCAGCAATGGCATGGACGTGATGTTGTCAGGGGGATTGGCAAAAGGAGAGTGGGACGGTAGGCGGCACTCGGGGTGGTGACTGTGTAGTTCTGACGTCAACCTTTTACGGAAGTCACAACGGTTCGTGAAAAATCACAGCTACTTTAAGCAGGCTGTGTGAATTTGACTGTGGACTGACTGTTTTGAAACTTATATGGTAGTTACATAGCACCTAGACCTCAGTTATCATGAAAAAAGCCAGGAAATTTCAGTTTTGACAATATGGGACCTTTAAGTTTTTATTTTTTTTTGTAATTTTATGACAAGGTCAGGTTAGCTAAGATTGTAAAATATCATGTGGTGGGACAGCCCCAAAACAATGCTTTAATAATATTATTAATTTGTAATATCTGTAAAAAATTGGTAAAAAAGTGTAAAAATCATAATATTAAAATTTAAACAGAATTATATGTAATTAATTAAATATAACCCTTAGATATAATATGCATTTGCCACGTTTCGATATTATAATTTTTTTTTAAAGATTAATTTATTTATCATAGACACTTAATGTTATATGTCATTAAACCACACATCACCTCTAGATTTGCAAGTGAACTCACCATCGCCATAGTCTTCAGCAGAGGTGACTGAAAGCAAGCTATGCTGATCGCTGCTCTCGCTGCTCTGCCTGCGGTGGAGAGGCGCAGCGGCACCAGGCTGCTCAGCAGCCCAAGAGGGAGAGGATGAGGAGGATGGAGAGGAGGAAGAGGGCACCTGGTGAACCAATACAGTCTCTGCGTGACACAAGGACGCAGCCGTCGAGGTGGAGGGAAAACTGTAACTCGCCTGAGCTTCGTTCAAACCCTCGGCCTGAGGGCCCTCCGAAAGCACGATCTGAACCCGAGACTCAGGAGGGGGCACAGAACTGCCGCCTGCGCCATACACTGCCTCTTCGTAGGAGGGCAGCGAGACCTGAATGCCCTCCACCATGATGGAGGTAGGCTGTCCTGACACACCCTGCTCCCGGCTGCTTTGAATCAGAGAAGGAGAGATATAGGAATAAAAATAAGGCTTTCAAATCCTGACCTGCGGCTTACATCACAGTGAGCTGATTACACAACAGCAAAATACTGGAACAACAGCGCCGTAGGGGAGATGCGCTGTTTATACTAACATTAGTACAGTACATTTATGTTCTCAAAGGATTTGCATGCAGTGGTGCCAAAAGTATTTGGACCCTTATGCCACATTTAAAAATGTATTTACAATGTCTTTGCATTGTACAATAAAATACTAAACAGAGTTCCATTTTCAAGCACAATGTTTAAAATGATAAAAATATATTGTTTAAAATAGTTCAAAAATAAGTATTTGGACACTTTCTGGTTGCCATCTTTTAGTAGAACATAGTAATACTTCATATATACATTACTATTCAAAGGTTTTTAAGAAATGAGCACTTTCAATTGATCTAAATTGTCATTTTTAAATATTACCAAATATTTCTATTTCGAATAAAGGCTCAAAGAATCCTGAGAAAATGTATCATGGTTTCCAAAAAATATTAATCACCACAACTATTTTCAACATTGATAATAGTAAGAAATGTTACATGAGCAACAAATCACAGTATTTCACAATATTACCATTACTGTTGCTGCATTTTGATAAAATAAATGCAGCGTCGGTGAACATACGATACTTAATTTAAAAAACAAATGTACCGACCCCAACAATAGTATAAATTATGACAAACATCAGGCATTAAATTCCTAAATTTCCCTTAAATATATTTGGGCCACTATTATTGTTTATTTTCTCCTGAAGCCTTCTTATAACATCAAAATAGTCACAGGTTAGGTTTTCATCAGCATTTCCATCCTCTCACTTATCTTTGGAATTAAATAGTCCTTTTTTGCTGCTGTTCCTTTAAGAACTATGTAAACTCCCTCTTTGTGAGAATAAAGCAAATGTCTTTGAAGAAGCTATGCTCAGTAAAAATGAGACCGGGCCTCACCGGCTGTGGTGGAAGGACTTGAGTTTGGGCTGAAGCAAAACAAACAGCACCACCAGCAGCAGGATGAGGGCCACAGAGCTGGCAGTGGAAGCTACAATAGACAGAGCCGGCATGGGCAGCTGGGACTGCTGCTCCTCCCCTGGAAGAGAAACACTTTGTTTGATTCACTGCCATGTGTAAAGCCAAAGAACAAAAAGGTTTGTGGAGATATAAAACTAGGTATAGTTGAAAAAGCCAACTTAAACCAGCCTAAGGCGATTAGCTGGACTACCAGCCTGGCCAAACTATTTAAACCTGGCATTTTTTATGGTTTTAGAGGGGTAATTTTAGCAGGTCATGCTGGGAAACCAGCTGGCCAAAGAGCTAAAAAAAACACACTAAACAACCTTGGCCTGGTTTAGTTCTTTTTAGTAGGGATAACTTCAATAAACTAATAAAAATATATCCAAACATTCAAATTTAAACAATAAAGAGTACTCAAGTTTCCTTAATTTTTTAACTCGCATCCAGTCACTGAGTAACCAAAACACTCAAATATGATTGCCTAACAAAAAACAAAAAAAAACATGATGGTTGATGCTTAAAATGCTGCTTTCTGGGAACTACATCTTCTGACTCACTTGAACAGTTTGTACATACCTACATTACAGTAATTTACCATGTGAACAATGATTCTCTGTTCTTAAAGTGCCCCTATTATGCCATTTCCAATATTGCCCTTTCATGCAGTGTGTAATGTAGCTGTATGTGAATGTAAACGATCTGCAAAGTTGTAAAGCTGAAAGTGCACGACAAATAAAGTTACTGTCTCCCAAAATAAAGAATGGACTCTGAACAGCTGAAACGAGTCGTTAGTAATTCGAATCCTACTTCGGTGACTGCTACACGTCACGGGGTAACACATTTGCATAATGCGCCCTATGTTCTACGTTGGCCAGCCGCGAACATCTTGACCCCGCCCATAAACATGGCATTCTACTGACGACTGCTTCTCTAATCTCAGGGAGTTCAACGCAGATTCACAAAACGCTTGCTGTTGAAAGATGGATCAGTATCCTGTTTATTTGGACCAGCTGCTCCACTGAATCACAACCTGTAAGTATGATAAATAATAGATGTTTATATTTTCTATAGAGGACTAGGCCATCTGACCAATCAGAGCAGAGCAGGCTCACGGAAAGGAGGGGTTTAGAGAGACTGAATCTTTGAACTGCTTCGAACGAATCGTTTGAGAATCGCTGGAAAATGAGATGATATTAAATGTATATTTTGAGAAAACGAAAGCGTTTTTTGACCTTGCATGCATGCAATCCTATTGTAGGAGACTCCCAAAACAATATTAGAAATCATAAAAATGGCATAATAGGGGCGCTTTAAAGTCTGTTAATAAGAAGGAAAACTATCCATATGTGACAAGACGGCAGAATATCCCAATTGCTGAGCTTGTGGACCAAGCTCCTGCTGCTGTGTGACATACCTTGCACAGGGTGACAGCTGATCTGCATGGGCGACTTCCACTCTCCATTGTCACAGGTTCGGAATTGATATCCTCCTTTCAAAATGTAACCCTCATCACAGAAATACTCAATAACAGTACCCTGGGTCAGTCTGTGGCACGGCGAGGGGTGGCAGTTATATCCTCCGTTCTCCGGCTCACTGGGTGGTTGACAACCTGTTGGGAAATAAACTTTTGAGTCAGTCAGGGTTTCTGCAGGATTTTTAAGCTCAAATTTAAGACTTTTTAAGACCTGCCCAAATAAAATTAATACCATATGAGCGGGGTAGGGCAATGTAGTACCATATTAAACTGTAAAATTACTGTAAAAAGCATAATTTACAGTTCAGATACAAGTTTTCACCAAAAACAAAGTTTTATAAAATGATAAACTTTACATTTCAGCCTTTAAACCATTGTTCAGAAAATGGATGAGTCAAAAGTATTAATTATTATATTAATTTAAACAATTATTATCAATAAATTATTATATAAATTAAATAACATAAATTAGAGGTGTGCGATATTGACAAAAAATGATATCTCGATAATATTCTGGGATTTTATCGATAACGATAATTAGACGATATTTTGCTGAGTGTGTTATTGTGCTGATATCTTAAGGACTACCGTGGACAGCTGACTCCTGAATTTTTTGATATTCTTCATATTCTGTGTGGTCAGTTCACAGCAGTAATAGAAATTAATAATTTCCAACAAGGGCATTTTTACCTTTAAGCCATTTTTTCTAAAAGTGTGCACCATCTTTTGAGTCAAATTCTTTAATTTGGGTTGTTACCAAGCAAATTAAATCAGTATCAACAAAATGTATCTTTGTAATGCAGAGGAAACACAGAAGCTGCATTAGAAGTGGCATTTAGATGCATTTATACACTGTTTAATGCATCTCTGAGGGACATGGAATACTTTAACCTGCAATTACAAATGCATAAATAATGTTTTGATATTTAAACATAAAACATTGAAAACTGATGTTTGAAATTATTTAAAAAGGTACCTTAAATGTGAAATTAAAACCACCAGTAGGTGGCAGCTTGTCACTGTTAAGTTTGCGATTGCGATTGAACCGAATCATTTAAAGGGGTGATTCAATCAGAAACAAAACAGTGTCCTGTTGCTCAGAGACGGAAAACAGCACTGTGGCTGTGTTTGAAATTATTTTTGTTGGAGAAATAGGTGTGAAATATGGTGTCTAAAACATAAGTCTCTTAATATTAACTACTTGTTTATTGAACTGTTGTATAAAATCATTATCACATTTGTAATCATGCTTACTTTTGGAGGGAAAAAAAACGGCACTCTTCGTGTGATATTAACTATATGAACTGATATAAAGATATAAATTTTCTGCCCCATATCTTAAATTATGTGACAATTCTTAATGCATTTTAATAGACTGATTCATGCAGTGAAAGAACGCACTCTAAATGTGCACTAGTCTAACCTGCTAGACTTCATCACCTAATGTATGCGTGTACTCTGTAGGAGTGTTTTGTGTTTGCTTTTCACGATATACTCATAATATCAAATCGCACATTGTTAAAACAATTATGATATTATCGCAAACCATACATATTGCACACACCTATGTTTAGATTTTTATAATGCATTGTCCTCTTATCGATCCACCAGTTCACATTTAAAGCTCTGCGTGTTTGCAGGGTAAAAACGGTGGAGCAGTTGGTAGAAATATAACTGTTTCCCCGATAACGGCAGAACACAAAGCAGCGCAGCACCGGACTTTTAATGTGAAGCGCTCGTGTTTATTCAATGAAATCATAACGTTAGCCTTTTGAAGTTTAATCGTCACATTGAGCCATATCGCAATTCTGGTCTTTCCGTCCCCAAATTTAAGACCTCTTGAAATCATAATTAAGACTTTCTTGTACAATTTAAGACTTTTTAAGGCCTTAAATTTGATACAACTAAATTTAAGACTTTTTAAGACCCCGCGGAAACTCTGGTCAGTGCGAGTAAAAGGAACCAGAGCTTTCACAGTGACGTTTGACGAAGAACTGTTTTTTCTACTCAGAAATGTAATCTTTCATCATGATGTTAACAGCGTTAGCTTTCTTAGAACAGAATACAACTGATGAGAAAACAGGAAGAGGACGTAGGGGTGTGCGATATATATCGTCTGCGATAATATCGTAATTCACACAATAGATCATGTGAAACACATAAACATGTTTATCACCTCATTACATTTATCCAGAAGAGAGAAAGAAAACAACTCAAACAAACAGGGTCTGTTTGGACAGACCCCCTCGATCACTGTGTTCTCTTAAGCATGCCAGCCGATTATGGACTCAGAGGATGGACATACAGCTCTATCTCTTCTGTTTTGACACCAGACAAACAGTCAGGATATGAACCACAGATGCAGAGCTTCACAATCCATTATATCAAACATGTGCAACATCTGTAAGCAGTTGATATTGTATGATAAAACGGAAATGTCTGATTCTGAGTGGATAAGCCATGAGATGACAATTAAGATGACAAAAAATTGCAAACCTCACCTACTTTGTTTTGCCTGTTTTGAGTCGATATGTGTGAGTGTATGTATGTGCGTTTACTGTATCTACATATGTTTTGAGATTGACTCAAAGGGTTAAAGGGAAACACAGCAGGGGTGTCGCATATCTGTGATGGGAAAAGCTGGCTGCGAGAGATAAAGCAAACCCACAGCTTCTCACGGCCGAGCAGGAAGTGATGTTAGGAAAGTGAGTTTCAGTGAAAGGGGTGTCATTCCTGCAGGGACAGAGGAGAGGAATGAGTTTCCACACTCACATATCTCATAACACAGAAAAAAAACCCCACAGCAGTAACAGATGAACTTGGCTGCTAGAGCAAAACGAGCCCTGACAAGACATCATCCAAGAGACTCTCCCTAGATAAAAGACTGATCCATTCGAAATGAATCCACCAAATCATTAATGATTATTGACTCAAAACACAAACATCGACCAAAATATTGATAACCATTTCTCAGGACCACCCTTTCGGCACTCTTAAACATTTAATTTTTGCATATTTTTTATTTACTGAGACACAGTAACATAGCCTGGAAATCAGGGGAAAAGAGAGTACAAGCAGCCAACAAATCAATACAAATTTATAATTATAATGATATAATTTATAATTAGGGATGCAATGAAATATAGCCAATATTTAAAAAAGCCTATAATTTTCATGGTAAGCAATAAATGGCTGACATTAAACTGTGATATTATTTTGTCTAAATAAATTACAAACAAAATCAATCATTTTAATGTAACGTAATGTAATGTATTTAGGCATCACATAGTGTGGTATAAAATTTTTATTTTGAGATTTATTAACGATTACATTTAACTGTTATTAAATTATGATATTTTTAAAGATTAACTTCAAATAAGCATTAGAAGACTGCAAAAAAAACTAAAACAATAAAAGAACAATTAAATATCCAATATCAACAAAATAAAAAATTACAAAAATACTAAAAATACTAAAATAAAATTACAAATAAATTTCAAATGTCTAATATCAAGCCATAACCAATACAGTTAAGTACTGATATATCTTGCTAAAATAAAAGATAATATTGATTACTGGCCATTAAAAAAAATGTAATGTAATAAAGTAAATACATCACAGCTATCAATATCACCCACAATTTCTAAAGCAATTCATCCCTAATATATTTAGTGTCTTTTTGTTTGGGAGCACCCATCATACCCTGAGAGCCGTTAGACACGGACAGCAGCGGGGCCTCAAATAAGGCCTGTCTTCTGCGAGACAGAACAAAAGCATTAACCGAAGCTCCACGTGTTCTTTATTACACCCTTTTACAGCCCGAGGTCGGCAGCTGACTAATTTAAGCAGCTCGTCCTCCTGAACCAAATCGATTGGGAGGGAAAACCGAGAGACACAATCTGACAGAAGACACAGAGGAAGACTCTATTGTTCTTCTAGCCTTTGTCACAGTGAAAAGTGGCAGATGGGTGTTTGCACCCTTCTGATTCTATTCGGACAGCTGTGAGGCACAAGTAACTCCTCTTCTGTGTACAAAAAGGGAAACAAGGAAGAGATAGAAAGCAAGAGGGGTCACCCAGTGCCCCTGCTGTGTCTGCTATCAGCGGATGGCTCTAGACACAGTGCTCTTGTGTTCGGGATCTGCTGCGTCTTGGCTCACCCACTCCAGGAATGCACTCGGCCCACAGCTAATGACAGACTGGAGCCTCTGTGGTGCACACAAGCAGTCGGAGCAAAAGCTGCTGCCGGTCAGCCGCCTGGATGCTTGGCCAGCAGCTGTACTCAGAGGTGCTGACATCCATTGTGCTGGCTATTGGCTACTAGGAACATGAGTGCGAAAAGAGCATCTGTTTAAACGGGACTAGGCGACTTAGGGTCAACGGTGAATGGCTATCAAACACGGTTCACACAGACAGATGGTGCAGTGAGTTGTTGTTTTGAAGCAAGTCTGAGAGTTTTTTGTTTTGTTTTTTTTGGCAACGCTAAGGAAAAAGGGTGGAGTGTTGTTTTCTCAGACGGATCTATGTAAATAGTTTCACTTTTTTAATCTCACGCCAGTGGCAGAATACAGTCACATCACGAGCCAAACCGCCAAGGAATCGGTTCTTCAACATGCAAAACACTAGTCGCAGCAATCTCATAGAAACGTCCTTAAAATGATTTACACTGGCCAAAATGTAATCAAAAAGTTCTGCACAGAAAACCCACCTCATGTTGCAATGCCTGATTCACAAATGAATCATTCAGACCAATTCTTTGAACCAGATCAACCAATTTACTAAAGAGATCCAACTAAATGATTTGCTCATGAATCAGACACCAGATGAGCAGTTTTTCACTGAAAAACAACTTAATTTGTGTCTGTTTCACATCTAGAGTTATCAGACTTTTATTGGATATTCACCTTATTTTTAATGTATGAACAGGTGGGGCCATTTGTAACTTAAATGTGCAAAGGCTTCCAGCATCAGCCACTTTCAGTTATTTTAGCTCTATAAAGACAGTCCTCTATGCTGGCAAACTGGTATTTGTTATCATATTTTAATCCATTATCATAATTCTAAACAGGTTTGTGGCGAAAACAGTTTTACTGTTAACTAGACTTGTTATGTACCTATAGCAGCTAATGAATCGAAAGTTTCACACATTCACAGGAAATCGCTTGCAGCATTGCAAAATAGGTGGATAACATAACACTTTTTTTTGCTGCTGCTTTTGTAACATATTTGAAGCTTGAAAGCTTTGTTCTTTGTAACTACATGGAAAAAGCCCTAGTGCAATCTTCAAAACTCTTTTTTCTGTTTTTCTACAGATGTAGACATACAGGTTTGAAATAAAGTAAATTAACATTTTACACAACTCGGCATTTACACAACTCGATTTACATGTCTACTGAAAAGAATCTATAACTAATCCTGATATGAGGAACAGTCTGTTAGTCACATATTTCCTCATACTTCCTCATAATGACTTGATGTGAATCAGGAACTCTGTCTCGCCTAGCT
This sequence comes from Sinocyclocheilus anshuiensis, assembly GCF_001515605.1. NCBI lineage: Eukaryota > Metazoa > Chordata > Actinopteri > Cypriniformes > Cyprinidae > Sinocyclocheilus > Sinocyclocheilus anshuiensis. The sequence goes on from NW_015555704.1 coordinate 121,866, forward strand.
ATACAAGGCAAGGTGTGGGTTTTGTATCAACTGAATCACCAAAAGAGCCAGTGACACTAGAGTTTCATCATTAAAGGCGACAAGATGAGAGTGGGTTTTTATAAGCCCCCGTGGGCCAAACTGCATGATTTCCCTGATGTGTAATGAATATAAGAAATATCGACTGCTAGTCACTAAGCTACAAACAAGTGAACATGTAAGTAAATAGATCAAAGATAAAAATAGAAAGTAAACCTTATTCACAATTTCATAGTCTCTTTCTACTCGTGATAAACCAGACATTAACCTTTGAACTCAATCGTGCCATCGTGTTTGACAAGGGTGTGGAGAGACACATAGGGTAAATACGAAACAAATCACTCCTTTCAAGAAGTGTAATAGAATCTTTCCATGTTGAAAACTAGCATAGCTGAAAACTAAAAGCTAAGCTAGCTGTATTATCAAACATGTCACAAATGGCACCAACAGCTCTTGTTAGTTTTTTCCAGAGTTACGCAAATAGGCTTAACTAGTCCACACTAGTGTACTATATGTCGGCCGTAAGAATGGCTTCGCAAACAGCCTTCTGAATTTTAAAATCACAAAAGCGACACAATTTACAAACACACACAACTGAAGGCCACAAAATTGCAAGTCCTCATCAAGCTTTTGAAACGCTGTAATTTTCCACAAAGAAAACAAATAGCATAAACCCTGTGATTCATATAATTCCTAGTTGCTTTCACGAACATTTAGCATAAGGAAAACAACCCAAATGCTTTGACACCCACACCAACATCCTCTAAAATATTTGATATAAAATTTAGGGACAGAGCAACATCTGCTAAACTTGTGCTATTAGCATTAGCAAGGCCTAGAAGGCACATTAGCAATTGTGCTATTTTGTTTACAAGATTAAAAATGAAGCCTAAATTCTTCAAGCAAAGATAAACAATAGTGGTTGCAGCCGTTGATGCAATCTATAGATGTCTGGTAGTCTGTAGGGCCTTAGCAGGTCATTTCCCACTCTGGGTTTTTAACCCAGAGAGACACTGGACAACATGTCACAGCAGAAAACTAAGTTAAAGAGCCTGAACAACTACCGTATGAAACCTTGAGGGGAAAAAACATAACGCTCAGTCTGAGTTAGAGAAGAGAAGCAGGCATGTACACATCTGTTTCACATGGATTTTCCAAAGAAGAATCAGGTCTGCGCCGTAACTTGTTTAAAGTTGCATTACAACGTAACAGAACCAAAACTTGAGGAATGTAAAGTTTATAATTTCAGTTCAGTTCAATTCACAGTTGGATGTGAATGTGCCTCAAACAAACATCACTTTTACTGGGAAATTTACCATCAGGTAATAATAAGTACAAGGGCTAATTTGCAAACATCTCTCAAACCCACACAAACCACTTCCTGAAGCAAAAGAATACTTCTATCTACACTACCGTTTAAAAGTTTGAGGTAAGCAAGATTTATTTTTTTTCTTTTGAAAGAAATTTATACTTTTATTCAACATGGAAGCATTTAATAGATAAAAAGAACAACAAGGCATTTATAACGTAAAAGATTTCTATTTCAAAAAAATGTTCTTTTGAACTTTCTATTCATCAAAGAATCCTTGAAAACATTATTTCCACAAAAATATTAAGCAGCACAACTGTTTTTAACAATGATAACAACTGTATTTTTATTGTATTTTGGATTTAATAAATGCAGCTTTGGTGACCTGAAGAGATTCTCAATTTTTTTTTTTATATTTTACTGACCCCAAACTTTTGAACAAGCCAAGTGATACATTTAATGGTTTTAACATGCACATGAAAGCACCTGAAAAGAATCAATCAATCATTAAACAATGTGTCCGAAAATTCAAATTATTTCTGCTTTTTTATAAGTGACGTGACATGTGGACAAGTATAGTGACCCATACTCGGAATTAGTGCTCTGCATTTAACCCACCCAAAGTGCACACACACAGCAGTGAACACACACACACACCGTGAACACACACCCGGAGCAGTGGGCAGCCATTTATGCAGCAGTTGGGGGTTCGGTGCCTTGCTCAAGGGCACCTCAGTCATGGTATTGAAGGTGGGAGAGAGCGCTGTACATTCACTCCCCCCACCTACAATCCCTGCTGGTACGAGACTCGAACTCGCAACCTTTGGGTTACGAGTCCAACTCTCTAACCATTAGGCCACGACTTCCCCCATTTTTGGTTATTCATGGATTCAAAAATATGGTTTGAATCCTGTCTTTGCTGAGGTGAGAATTAACACTAGATAACATATGGAAGCAGTATAGTGACAAATCAGAGTAAAAAGTGAGTAACATGGGAAATTCCTCTAGTTCACAATGTGCCTAGTGCTAAAAACAGAGCGACTTCAGCTGTGTGCCTTCAGGGAGCTGCTTTTCATTCCACATTCTGAAATAGTGTGGGCTGAGTCAAGCTCCAGAAACCCTAAGATCAGCTTCTGAGCACAGTAAGGTTTTTTTTTTTTTTTTGCCTTCCTGTGCTACTTCCTCTTGTTTGTTTTTGTTAACTATACATGTGAATGAAACGATGCAATAGCAAAGCTTTTTAAAAAGAATGGTTCCAAATAACATAATTTTATAAGTAAGATCAAATCTGGCCCCTCCTTGCATCTCCAAGCTTTGTGGATGCTTAAATGTTACACAATCACTATCTAGGTGCCTTGCCTTGTAATAAGTGCAGTGAATGTTTCAAGAAGTTCACTGTAAAGTTGCAATCCGCAAATTGCAGGTCCTGTCTTGACATTAACATTGATGACCTGCCAATCAAGATACTACATGGCCAAAAGTATGTGCAGACCCAAACACCACAAATTATAGGTATTAATGGAACATTGATGTAGGGATGCGCTCCCATTCAGATGCATTGATGTCTTTACTGGAATAGCAAAACCCATTAATCAAAGTGGGTGTTTACATTGTCGTGGCCATGCAGTATATGATTCTTTGTTTTGTGTCATTATCTTATGTAAAGCACCAACAAATTTATCAATAGATCTATGTCGTCATCATCACTGTCCACACATCTGATTCAGGTTCCTCTTTCAACACTCAGAAGCCTTCAATAAGTTTCCCTTAACAAGTTCTACAACAGTCCAGACCAAGCAGATCACAGGACTTCAAGTGATGGGTCGATTTCATGCATTTATGCCTACTAAAGCCCTGCCTATAGGGAACATTGAAACTGCAATCATTTTTCACCATTGCAAAGCAACACTTGTTCAACTAATGGTGTAAAATTGTGGCAGACCACCAGTTTGCCCCAAAAAAATGGAAGACGAGGGACTGTTTATTTTTAATTATTTTAATAGCCATTAGTCCCACAGAAATTACACACTTTACATTTAAGCACACTGAGGAGGAGATAGACAGAAAGAAAAAGGATGCTTGGGTGGACGCACAGAAAAAAAAACAGCCAAAATATGGCGCAGTATCATCGACAGACTTTCATCGGATGACCTTGAAAAATCATCCCTTCTGTCTGCTGCTCGGTCTGTGGGAGGACTAAACATGTAGCATTCAGCTGGTGTACTAGATTCATGCCAAACACGTGTGAGCAGCCATACATCCATGCATACACACACACACATTACTTGGGATCACTTGGGACACTTTTGTCCCTGGCTCGACTTTGTGGTGCTGAATCAATATGAGAATGTGGCCACTTGGGATCAATGGTCCAGCCCAATCCCACCATCCCTCAATCCCTCCATCTCTATCATTTATTATCCAAGCGCAATGCTCTCAGTGACTCATTACATAAGGCAAGAGACACTCATTTGTCTGTTGAGCTGCGTTCACGTGTTGTTAAGGGGAAATAGTGCAGATGCCATGTGGTTTTGGGAACGGAGAGTTAAGTGCTGTTCAGACTGGATTCGTTTTCCAAATGACGTTTGAGTTAAAATTATATATATAAAAAAAAAACAGCTTTGATTTCAAGTAACAGTTCGGATGGGATTGGGAGCATCCCCGTCCTCCATTTCATTTCATTATTTACTTTTGGCCATTTGACCATAGTCATAAGGGGCTTTCACACCGGAACTATTGGCAAAAATACCCGCTTTTTGTTCGTACCTCAGGAACTAGGAACTGTTTTAGTTCTAGGAACTCCATTTGGGGGAACCGTATTAGTCTCACATAGCCAGACCTTCAGACTTATGGCAGAAGGTCTGGGAACCTTTGGCCGCTTTGAATGGCCAAGAACCATCCATATGACTGAAAGGTAAAGCAACCAATCACATTTCGTTTTGTGCCATGTCAAGTTTAGGGGTGTGGAAATGTCTCCACAATAACAGACCGGTGTGTGAAACTCTTGGACATATTTTAAAGAGCCTATGCCACGAACTTTACATAGTTCATATACTTTTGAAAATCCAGCGTTTAGTTGATCCTGATAAGCGTTGATTGTCACAGTTGTAAACATGATGGCTTTCTTCTTCCACGAGGGGGTTTGGCGTCACGGCATCTTTGTTTCCAGGTGGAGTGTTAAAGAATGAAACATGCACGTCTCTCTGAAATCCTGTATATTTCAACCAATCTGATGATGACTTCGAATTTTGCGTGCCTTATGCATCAGATATTCAGCCGATGTTCATTCCATCTCCGTTATCACGAAACCCACTATTGTAAATGCCGCGAATAAAGCCGTTGCTGTTGGCCACTTCAAAGTTCCCACTGCCGGTGCCAATGCAACCAGGAAAACGGCCCGAGGGGGAAAGTGGTTCTCTAGGAACTACCCTACTGGCTAGTTCCTCAAACTACGTGGTGCGAAAGCCCCTAACGTATTTTCTTAACTTGGAAACTGTTCAAATTTTATACACAATTTTCCTATGTGGTATGGAAAATTCATGTACCGAATATCAATATCTTTGAAGGTATTGTATCAAAGTTAGAAATTCCAGTACTGTAGCAATACAACTTATAAATTTGGTATATTTATAACATTATGTATATAAATAAGACTACGGTGGACATTCTTAACCATCTGTGATCTGACTCTACTTATTGACTTCATTTGCTATTTACATTGGATGGGATGCCAACAGTATCTTCAAGCACCAACTGTTATTTTACCCAGGAAGTTGGCTAAAAGGTCTACGAACACAAAATGCTGAACCACAAATTAACCTGTCCTTCTCAGATAGATAAAAAAAATCTGAATAAGGCTGAAGAATAACTTGAGCTTTATAAAAACACACACTACGGTCACATACACACCTCAGTCTTTTAAACAACACTTCAACTGCCTGTCAACATGGACATCTGTTTTTGTTCTCAAGCTAAATCTGCCATGCAAAGCAAGATATAGAGCTATGTTAGTGAGGGAGACACTGGATGAGACTCGCACAGAAAGGGGAAACAGACGTACACACACCCTCAGTGGCAAGAGAGAGAGCGAAAGCCCATCCCCCACCAACACCTCCCAGATGCTCAACTGAAAACAAAGAAATTATATTTTATTCCATCCGGAAGCTTAAGTCCAGCGGTTATTTCTGTTATCAGAGCACTGAGAACAAAAACCTTTGTCTTTGACATCAGGAATCATAGATGCCAACAGACAAAACCAACCCACTATAAACCATCACCGAATTCAACATAATTCATTGAAGAAACAATGCCTGACACATCCATTCCTGCAAGTTACTTCACATATTTCATAATCTAAGGACATTTTACTTCCTACGAAATCAATGAGGCAGTTGTCAGCATCTTAAATATCAGTGTCAGAGTGGATGGCAGGGGAAAGTTGAGGTGTAGGAGGAGTATGGAGGAGGTTTTTGTGAATAATCTCACCTAAAGCTTGGCCTGTGGGGAGCATGCCGAGGAGGAGGAGCAGCAGGGATGTGGCGGCCACCCTGTGAGCGAGCGAGGCTCTTGTCTCACACGCTACCATTCCATTGCACATCTTTCAGCCCTGCTTGTGCAGCAAGAATCCTCTCCGGCTGAACCTAGCAACAGAGACACACACTTATAACTACTCAGTAGTTAGTGTATTAAAACAAAACAGAAGTGGTAGCTACAACATCATTTATGAGTCCTTTACCATGCTCACATGGAATTTGTGCTTACAGATTTTCACTGAAAAACAAGCAGATTTCATATAACAAGTCTTAAACCAAGAATCAAAATCTTTCTGTCACAGATGGCAAAAGCGGGCTATATTATGACCATAAATATTGTTTACCTTACAAGAAAATGCATTTTACATATTTCAAAATACATATTTGCATATTTAAAAATAAACATATTTTAATCCCCAATTAAAACACGATTTAGTCATTTAACCTTTATAAATTTTTTGCATGCATTTTTTTTAAGCCACTCTACAAAAGTGACTCACACATTATCTCACATTATCAATGATCAAAGTCAGTTTTTACTCGCATTTGGCTAATTTTGTAATGTTTTTTTTAGCTTTCAAAAGTGTAGGACTCTCAGTTCCTTTTTTTAACGCCATGCTATGTTCATGGTGAGAGCCAGATTTAGTTATTCAAAAATAAAAATAAAGATGTTTAAGACTATTATTTTCTAAAAACCTAGACTGAAGACTAAATTTGGATTTACTTGGTTAAAACCCCTTTCTAAAGTATCAACAAAAAACTAAATAAAAGTTTCTCAAAAGAGTAGGCGCATTGCAGTCCAGCAAAATATGTTAAATGCAAAGTGGATTCTGACAAGATGAGGAGTCTCAGTTCCTTTAACATTTTTTCATATTTAAATGAATTTCACAAAATTGCACAATTTTATCCAGACAATAGTTTTTAATGTGTGAAAAACAGAGCATATAGCAGTTATAAGCAATGTTTTCAATTCAAGACCAATGGAAAAAATAATACGTTTCAAAACATCATTGTTCTCGAAACTAACTCATGGACGATGTGAGAACTGAGAAACCACGAGGAACGGAATTGCTCATATCACAATACTTCCTACATTTTATACTGATAATCAACAAAACACTGAACAGATGCTGCAGGGTATCCATGTGATGTATGGTGGTGTTTACATTACATATGAAGCCTATTAGCAAATACAACAATGGAGAGTGAGTTAGAATCACATTACTTTGTACTTAGGGAAAAAATAAGCGCGTGACCATTACACAAATGAGAGCAGGTGCAACAGTGCTGCTAAGTAAGCGCAAACCATTTGTCAGCATTCCTCCAAAACAAGATACGTATGTGTGTGCTGAAGGCAGATTAAGCTCAAGAACATGGGGTGCATGAGTTCCAGAAACAAACAGGATGCTGAGGGTGCAGCTACTGCTCCCACATTAGGCCAATCTGCCACTGCCGCCACACCTTTCCCCTCCTCACTGGAGAGAAGCACTAGGGTGCCCAAGGAGCACAAGGAGCGTGACGCACATCCCACTGGCAGAGAAGAGCTCGCCTGCTGCCTCATGTACCAAACAGACTGGCACAGAAGAACATTCTGCAACAAACTGCTCAGTGCCAACACAATCCCAGAGTGGGAAAACTGCAATTCAGTCTGGATTCAGTCAAAGTGACTAAGGTGTTGTACAGATGGCATCCCGAGTAAGCGCATCGACTGACATGGCACACAAATATTCAACAACACCTGCTTGAAAATATTTTCAAATAGAGATAAATGACCATATCACATGCTGTTTAAGAACCAAGCATTTATAAAGTGCACCAAACAACTCCATTGTGGGTGTAAAGATCTAGTTCACCCCAAAAATGAAAATTCTGCCACCATTTACTCTGTACGCCCTTATGTTGTTCCAAAAACAATAAGACTTTAGTTAATATTTAGTCTCGCGTAGTAGCCAGACCTTCAGACTGATGGCAGAAGGTATGGGAACCTTGGCCACTTTGAATGGCCAAGGCCCACCCAAGAGGTCATGTGACTAACAGGTAAAGCAACCAATCACATTTCGTTTTGTGCCACATCAAGTTTAGGGGTGTGGAAATGTCTCCACAATAACAGACTGGTGTGTAAAACTCTTGGACATATTTGAAAGATTCTATGCCATGAATATTTCACATACTTTTGAAAATCCAGCTTTTAGTTGATCCTGATAAGCACTCATCGTCACAATTGTAAACACGACAGCTTTCTTCTTCCATGAAAAGGTTTGGCATCACGGCATCTTTATTTCCAGGCGGAACGTTAAAGAACGCATCACACACGTCTCCCAGAAATCCTGTATAATTCAACCAATCCGATTATGACTTTGAAACTCCTGAAGTGTTTCAATTTTGTGTACCGTATACATCAGATGTTCAGCCAATGAGGGTGATGGTCTGAGGCTGAGACTAGTTAATATTCAAAACACAGATGCAGAAATTAAGAACTTAAAAAATTTCGGTTCCTCCATTGAAAATCTATTATACACAACTTTGACAATTGATAAAGAGATCGTAAAAGAATTCGATGTGAATCAATTGGTTTAATCCAAGTCTACGTTCTTGTTGGCTTTGGATTAAACGTCTTCATTCATATGAATTTTTATGATCTCTTTATGAACTTTTTGAAGCATCAAAGTTTTGGTGGAATGGACGTTCAATGGTGAAGAAAAAATGTCTTCTATGCATTTGCAAACATCCTGTTGGTTTTGAACAACATGAGGGTAGAGCTGGGCGATTTTCCCGATTTTATCGATTAATTCGAATACATTTTTTAGAAACCGAGGAATCGCGATTTTGAATAGAAATATTACCAAATGTTAGAATTAGACACTTGACAATATGCCGGTGATAACAGTAAAGAGAAAACCGCATGTCGGCGCACGTGATTAACCGCTCACGTGTGACGCACTCTGTGAAGGACCATAAATATAGCGCTAAGCGCCATTCACACAGAATGTGCTTTTGTGTTGACAAAGATGCGACGCGGGCAGTGGAATAGGTAAAACATGGAAGAAGATGGGAGTGAACTTCTTTTAACTTGAGCGCAGTGTTTTTAGAATGGCATTTCATGCATGAGACACTGCAAGAGACGCGAGCGCAACAGTCAAACACATCCATGTTTACACAGAAAAAACAATGGAAAAGCAGCGCAATCGAATAGAAAACCTGTAAAGAACTACTACTGTATGTCTGATATTTCATGTTTGCATCATGGTGACAGGCTGAAAGCTGCTGTTGTTTTTAAAGAACATTTATAGTTAATAATAGTCTACCTTCAGTCATTTTGAATTTGAATTACCTTGACTTTTGAGATTTTTTAAAAATAATTTTCCTCGTATTATTTCTGCAACACATAATATGTAGAAGACAAGTTTGTACAATATGTAGTTGTAGTTTATGCATCTTTTCTGCAAAGATATTTAACAAGTGATTTGTTTAACATTACATCATGTTGACAACTTCATGTGTGCTGCACTTGGAATAGAATTTTCTTTAACTAGAGGGGTAATAAAGAAAAAGTTACTTGAATCATGTTGTAGTTACATTTTCAAGTTGACTAGTTAAAAATCGTAAAAAATCGAGAATCAGTCAAACATTCTGGAAAAATCGAGATTTTAATTTTTCGCCAAATCGCCCAGCCCTACATGAGGGTGAGTACTTGACGGCATTTTTGGGTAACTTATCCCTTTAAGAGATCTGATTTGTACTTGAAAACATTTCTTCACCACTTTGGTAAAAAAGCATTTTTGACCACATTTAAAAGCCTCATCTTATCACACTAATCACATTTCTTTTGACTTAAAATGACAAAACAGGCCAGATGCCAAAAGAAACGTGGCACCACAGTTCCTGCTTTATCATACCAGAGCTGCCTTCAGGTTCTAACGTAAAAGGGTTTGAGCAAGAAATATGCAAATACAGCGCCCTTCCAGCTGTCTGGAGTTTAGTAAGATATGTTAGAGAAAAAAGCAGAAAGAAAGAAACACATAGCTGGAAATAGCAAGGTTCAATCTGGTAAAAAAGTATCCAGGCTGCATGACAGTAAAGAAAGAGCCTTTTGTTTAGCATATTATGGCCCACACAGTTCCTTTATCTACACCGTTGCACACAAAAGGCAATGAGGAAGAAGCGGCTGTTTATAGGGAACCTACAAGAGTTTGTGAAGGGAAGTTGATATCAAGTTGCTATTAATGATATCACATTGAAACACCTTCCTGATCAAGTTTCAACAAGTCAAGTCAAGCAAACTCCAGTAAAGATATGTATTGGGAAAAAATACAGTGAATATGGGGTGTTGGGTTATAAGTAGTACAAAATCAAGGCAACAACCAACACATGCTGGCTCCAAACCAGAGACACCAGCGAATTATAAAGCAATTACTGGTAGGCAGATGACACTAATCTTGTTTTCACGACAAGAAATTACATTATCGCCTCACTGCAAAAACGAGCAGCACATTTTTATTAAAAAAAAAAAGACGCCAGGTATTTGGAAGTGGAGTGTGCTAAAGGGATATGATAATATGTAAGAGAGAAATAAGCCCCAGTACGTCCGGACTTAAAGTCACACGCGCCGACACGTGCAACTGTTCCGAGAGCAGAACGAGCACAACAAAGAGAACAGACAGTGTGTCCTGAAACTACTGTGAACGCAACACTTTTGACTTGTGAAAACAAACAAAAAGGGAGATGCATCACTAATAATCGCGGTTAGGTTTCCTAAAGTAATACACTTTGAGGTTGTTTCTAACTTTTCGATCACAAGTTTTTTTAAAGTCCTCCTGCTACTTAAACACAGTGTTTACGGCACAGCGCTTTGTGCTTGTGCACGTTTCGACATGTAGTTTTTGCAAAACGAAGAAATAAAACGGGATGTACATTGCAATTATATGTTGACTGAAACTCTGGAAATTTACACGTAAGAAACCGGTTGACGCAAGTACTAAATACTACAACGACGATATCTGAGGTCCATTGCTGACCGAAATAATACTGTAACACTATGACAACACTTATACTTGTCCATACATCTAAAACAAAGCAGCTGTTTGATAATATACATAGCCTACAACATATATTTACCAGTCTAGTAAAGTAAAATGGCAGCCTATGGGTAATAGGAAGCTAACAACAGGCTTTGTCCGCATCGCCGGACTGGCGACTTTTGTGATCGCGTTATGACACGCTAATTAAAAATCACATTTCCACATGAACCTCTCCGGATAATGACGTAAGGGCGATCTGATTAATTTATACAACAAATAATCGTCATCACCATTGATTAAAAAGACCTTTCTCTATAACCGGAACAGTGCTTTTGATTGGATTAGGATTCACTAGCGAGCTATATGGCTGTGAATATTAAAGTCCTTTAACAACCAATAACTCGCCGAACTACTAACGTATTTCTATAATTAAGTACACAGACTGAATCATTTGGCTATCGATATTTGTTAGCTTTTGCGATAACCACTGATTCAGATTCTAAAGACTCCGGCTAACCGTGTTAGCTCAGCTAACTAACCTTCACAACGCAAAAAAGAGATCTTACCAGTGAATGCCCTCCTCTTTAAAAATCAGTATAGGGTCACCATGGAGCTGCGTCGAATGGATGGAAATCCCAGGGTTACTGTAAACGCGGTTTATGTTGGGATCGAATGTATTCGGGAATTCTGACGGCCCTTTTCGATCTGATCATCCGTCAACGGAGAAGGGTGAGCGCAGCTAGCGGGGCCAGAGCGGAGTACCTCCCTACTGTAGGAAAGAGCTGCGAGCTCCACCAGCGGCCTCGCTCTCACACCGTCTCCATGACGACCAGGCGAACTGTACGCGAAAGGGGCGGGGCTTACGAGGTCTGCTAGTTCATGAGAAATCAGCTTTAACTTGGAAGAGACGGATGCGAGCCAACACAGATATGGCCGGGTCTTGTTTAAACTAGCATATTGCAATATAAACGGACTGCTACTTCATAATTTTGCCTAGTCATTTACACGGAAATACATTTGGTCTTTTCTGACTGTCGATTTTTTCAATACTTTTCATGAGTATTCAGTGAGTGTACATTTACTGTTGAAGGGCAATGTAATTTTGGCATCGCAAACTAAGATAAGGACGATTTTACTTAATTTGTAAAATATTTTAAATTATACCCATGTTTTATAGAAAGAAAATCGACTTATATCTTGCTGAGTGAAACCAAAAAGTACATTGACAGTATTGGAGACTTTGAAAAGCCATAATAAATTAGTATTTTTGTCAACGTTGTTGCTGAAAACGTTGCTAAAAACAGGAAAATAAGTGTTTTTGTGAACGCTAGAAAATATTTTAGATTAATTTATTTCTATTATCATTTCTCTTTGTTTTGTCAGTGTTTAATATAATGAAATTTATTGATTTATGCTTGAGATTACATAAAACAAAAGAGGAAAAATGGGGATTAAAACCAATGTAAACTGAAAAAATATTAAGTTTTGAGAATTACATGTAGCCGAAAACAGTAAAATACATTTATTTCATAAAAACAAAAAAGAGAGGTCTAAAACCTTAATATATTAGGAACTCTATGATTAGGAACTGTGAATGATCTGTGAATTACTTTTCACGCCGTTATGGAGAACGAAACCTACAAAAACAATAAATAAATAAATACACAAATAAATAAATAAATATGCAATGTACAGCGGTTAGCGTGTGCTGTGGTGAAACCGACAAAAAGCAAAATATAGAATTATGTAACGTTAGGCTTAATTAATTTTTATATTCCTCATGTGATCTTAGAAACATCAGTTCTGTTTTGGGTTTGATATATTTTGTGCCAATTCACTTTGAGTTACGTGTTTGAGTGATATTGAGTTTGCAGATACATTGCAATATGGAAACTTTTAGTAAATTCTAAACTTCTAACAACTAAATTCCATCTCTTTATAGTTCCAGAGCATTATGGAAAAAGGACACAGTTGTCTGTTGCCTCATTGAGTATCTTGGGGAAGACCAAGAAGAGCTGTTTTAAGACTGTCAAGGTATGTTATTAAATTATTCATCAAACAGATCGACAAAATGTTTCATCTAAAATATCAATCACTGTGATTCAGCTGATCAACCAATCCAATACCAACCAATCCAGTTTAAAACACACACTTTATGTTTATTTTGTTAGGCAGTACATTTAAGGGATAGTGCACCGAAAAGTGAAAAATCTGTCCTCATTTACTCAATGACTACATTTACATGGACATCAGTAATCTAATTATTTACCTTATTCTAAATAAGCCAATATTATGATTAAGGTGTTTACATGAGTTGCTTTTAGAATATTCCTTTCATGTTCCCGTTTTACATGTTATAGTACATAGTTCGATTAATGGCACACGTCATTACGTCCCACGTGACGCCATCCGACGTACCCTCCGGAATTTCACATATAAACATATAGTTCGTCTTCGTGATGATGCCATGTACAGTTTTGGGTGTTTAATTTTTAATTTTATGAAAGCTTCAAGTGCAGTTAATTATTTGTACGTGCATACAGACGATGGCGGTGTGGAAGCTCTTTTATTTGCCATCAAACGGTTGAGCACTGCAGTGTGTGTAATGTATCCTGTCGCAAAAAGCGGCGAAATGTCCCACACGACGGTAATAATGTGATGAAGGTGTTTACATGTCTTTACTGCACCTCAATAATGCGACTAAAATAGGAATACTCCACATGTCTTAATTCGATTAGTGTTTACTTCGATTATGACTTTAGCCAGATTAAGGTAATCAAAAATCTCTGTTTACATGGTAGATTCTTAATCAGAGTATTGTCTTAATCGTATTAAAATCAGAGTATTGTTGTCCATGTAAACGTACTCAATGTCATGTTGTTCCAGACCCATAAGATTTTGGTTAGTCTTCAATACACAAATTTATATATATATGTATGTATATATATATATATATATATATATATTAGAGGTGTAAAGATAC
>NW_015555704.1:135783-141764 GCF_001515605.1 Sinocyclocheilus anshuiensis
TCCAATAATGCAAATGCGAGTAAAAATCTACATTGGTGATTAAAATATATTAGCTGCCATTAGTGTTATGTATTATGGCTCAAATGAGTGAACAGCTTAAATTTAGCGAATCTGCAGCGCGCGTGTGGTGGTTGAGCAAGCGCGAGAAAGAGAGAGAGAGAGAGAGAGTTGAGTTACGTGTTTGAGTGATATTGAGTTTGCAGATACATTGCAATATGGAAACTTTTAGTAAATTCTAAACTTCTAACAACTAAATTCCATCTCTTTATAGTTCCAGAGCATTATGGAAAAAGGACACAGTTGTCTGTTGCCTCATTGAGTATCTTGGGGAAGACCAAGAAGAGCTGTTTTAAGACTGTCAAGGTATGTTATTAAATTATTCATCAAACAGATCCACAAAATGTTTAATTTAAAATATCAATCACTGTGATTCAGCTGATCAACCAATCCAATACCAACCAATCCAGTTTAAAATACACACTTTGTTAATTTTGTTAGGCAGTACATTTAAGGGATAGTGCACCCAAAAGTGAAAATTCTGTCCTCATTTACTCAATGACTACATTTACATGGACATCAGTAATCTAATTATCTACCTTATTCTAAATAAGCCAATATTATGATTAAGGTGTTTACATGAGTTGCTTTTAGAATATTCCTTTCATGTTCCCGTTTTACATGTTATAGTACATAGTTCGATTAATGGCACACGCCATCCGTCGTCCCCTCTGGAATTTCACGTATAAACATATAGTTTGTCTTCGTTATGATGCCATGTACAGTTTTGGGTGTTTAATTTTTAATTTTATGAAAGCTTCAAGTGCAGTTAATTATTTGTACGTGCATACAGACGATGGCGGTGTGGAAGCTCTTTTATTTGCCATCAAACGGTTGAGCACTGCAGTGTGTGTAATGTATCCTGTCGCAAAAAGCGGCGAAATGTCCCACACGACGGTAATAATGTGATGAAGGTGTTTACATGTCTTTACTGCACCTCAATAATGCGACTAAAATAGGAATACTCCACATGTCTTAATTCGATTAGTGTTTACTTCGATTATGACTTTAGCCGGATTAAGGAATCAAAAATGTCTTTTTACATGGTAGATTCTTAATCAGAGTATTGTCTTAATCGTGTTAAAATCTGAATATTGTTGTCCATGTAAACATACTCATAGATCAGGGGTCTCCAACCCTGCTCCTGGTGAGCTACAGTCCTAAAGATTTCAGCTCCAACCTCAATCAAACACACCTGAACCAGCTAATCAAGGTGTTCAGGGTTACTTGATAATTACAGACAGGTGTGTTGGAGCAGGGTTGGAACTGAAGTCTGCAGAATTGTAGCCATCCAGGAGCAGGGTTGGAGACCGAACCGTGAATTTTGTGAACCGTTACACCCCTAATATATATATATATATATATATGAAAACTGAGAGTTTTCTGTCCCTCCAATGAAAGTCTACTCATCCAAATCTCTTCATGCTTCAAGAAGTTCATGAAGAGATCAAAAAAAAACAAAAAACTTATGAATCGGGTGGTTTCATCCAAGTCTTCTGAAGAGACACAATCACTTTATATGATTAACATATTTAATTTAGGCTTTTATTCACATATTTACATTAATCAGCGAACTTAATCAGAAGCTCAACCATACTTACTTGATGAGAACAAACCTCACTGGTTCTTGCGGAAGCTCAAACTTGCTGCGTGAAACGAGAATGAACCTCGTTGGTTCTCACGTGTCAGGCAAACATGCTTGAGCTTCCATTTACCAAAATTGGATGCTACAAACACTGTTTGCTAATCAATGTTTATATGTGAATAAAAGCCTATAAATAAATCATAAGTATATCAAGTTCATCATATAAATTGATCATGTCTCTTCAGAAGACTTGGGTTGAACCACTCAATTCACATGGATTTATTTTACAATCTCTTTATGAACTTTTTGAAGCATCAGTTTTGGGTGAATAGACTTTCAGTAGAGGGACAGAAATCTCTCAGATTTTAATTATATATAAATATAATATATAAATATTTTCATTTGTGGTTTGAAGACAAACAAAAGTTTTCGAAACAACATGAGGGCGAGTAAATGATGAAAATGTTAATTTTCAGGTGAACTAACCCTTTAAGAATTACATGTGTGAGGAGTAATTATGCTCGACATAAAATTTTGGGGGTTTAGTCCAGTTTTTTGCTAGAGTATATCATGGCCCACTTTTATAAAAATGACACATCGACAGAACTTTAGAATGCCATCATGCTAGCAATGTCAAATCACCAAGACAACAACTTTATTGGAACATGTTAATATGCTTAAACTAACATTAAAAATAAATAAATAAATTATATGCTTATTGTTCATCTTTATAACAGAAGGATGAACTTGAGGGCCACACAAACCAAATAATGAAGGTGTTAGTGACGCATGATCCCCCAGCCGAGTTGATGATCCCCCAGCCATTGTTGCCACAAATTACATCAAATCACAGTTTTCTTATACTTAGTTTGAAATGACAAAATGTGAGACTGCATTTGAGAATATTGTTGGGAAGCGTTTTATGTAACATGAGCGATATGAATTGTATTTCACTTTAAATTGATTGTATGTACATTAATTTATTTTAAATGTTTAAAGGGGTCATATGATGCGATTTCAATTTTTCCTTTCTCTTTGGAGTGCTACAAGCTCTTGGTGCATAAAGAAGATCTGTAAAGTTCCAAAGACTAAAGTCTCAAATCCAAAGAGATATTCTTTATAAAAGTTAAGAGTCAGCCACACCTACCTAAAACGGCTCGTTCTAACACGCCCCCACATATCTACGTCGCTATGTGGGAAGATTTGCATAACGCCGCCCAAATGTTCACGCAAAGAAAGAAGGCGTAACTTTTATTCTCGCTGTAGTTTTGTTGTTTCCGCCGCCATGTCGTAAAGACGCTGTGTGCTTCGTTGTGAAAGCGAAACTACTTTGTTTGGTCTTCCAAAAGAGGACGATATCTGCTTCGTCATGCCTGGAGCTGATCCGTGCTGGTTGCTGAGGAAATACTACAACTTTGTGCTGTCGATTGCTGGATCGGCTTTCACCGTGGGCAAAGCGGAGTACAGCCCGGAGTCGTCACATGTCCTTCTCGCTCATGTTCGATGTGAAGAGATCAAAAATGACACCATTGGTCTTTGTGGATATTGGGGATGTTATGAATGACCTGATGTCAGAAGAAGGCCTTCCTAGCGTTATTCCCATTGAACGTGCCTCTGGTAATTTCATGTTTATAATGTCAGAAGCTGACAGGAATTGGCAAAGTGCCTATTATGCAAAACAAGCATGCGACAGACTCAAAGCACATGGGAAAAGTAATTACGAATTGGTGAGGTATGAAAAAGCAGGTCAGTTTATTGAGGTGGCCTACATGCCCTTTTGTCTTGCTAATTTTCATGGTGCCGCTAACCATGTGGTTTATTTTGGCAGGGAACCTAAGGCTCATTCAGAGGCACAGCTGGATGCGTGGAAGAGGATTTTGAATAAAAAATAAAAAAAAACACTTCGCAGCTACTAATCACAACTGCAAATCTATGCTGTAAAAAAAGGGCATGTACAGTGGGTACGGAAAGTATTCAGACCCCCTTAAATTTTTCACTCTTTGTTATATTGCAGCCATTTGCTCTATACTAACCAGCAAGAATTCTGGCTCCCACAGATTGGTTATGTGCCCATGTGGAACACAAATTAGTCCTGTCACTTCAAGAAGTTACTCCTAATGTCAGCTCGTTAGGTATATAAAAGACATCTGTCCACACAATCTGTATCTTCCATTCCAATCTCTCCCACCACCATGGGCAAGACCAAAGAGCTGTCAAAGCTTCATAGTCATGATATCCAGTTAGTGTTGACTTGAATAACTTTAATTTCTAATGTAGCTATCAAAAAGATCAAACTGAATGAAGCACATGTATGATTTGCTTCAAAATCCTATGTTTATATCATACAGAGTATGCAGAAGTTGTTTGTAAAATCAAACTCATTTGGATAAGTATGTTTCTTTATCAAACATTACTGTAAGTTTGCGGTTAGCAAGATTATTTTCTTTCATTAATATTGTGAAATATTATTACAATTTAAAATAGCTATTTTCTATTGGAATGTATTTTAAAATATTATATTCCTGTCGTGCCAATGCTCAATTAACAAAGTAGAATTCTTTACGGTCACTATTAATTTAAAGCATCCTTGCATTATAACTGAACACTGATTTAAAGTTAATCAAATCAAACGCATTAATAGTGGTGATAATACTTTACTCACTTACTGTGTATCTGCATTCCTGTTGCATTCTCTCTGTCAGTATATCTACAGTACGTCTGTTTTGTTGTACAGCCTCTAGTGCCTTCATTTAAAATAAGCCTCAAATGACACCTTCAGCCTTAGTGAAGGGGAAATACAGGATGTTTTCTCCTTAATCTTTTATTTTCTGAAGAATGTTTGTTTAGATAAACATTCCATCAAGGTACAGACACTGTGAAGGAGATGTGCAACTATGGGCATTGCTTACAAGTGAGTTACTGTATGCACCTTACACTTTTATGTTTTACCCGTAACTTCCAATAAAATACAACTAAATATCTTAAGATTATGTTCATGATTTTTTTGTTTAATTTTATATATATATATATATATGGGTAGTTTTTAGCCACTCTGATCTCCTTTGTCAATCTGTTTCTGGCCTGGTTGTACAAGATTTTACAGTCGGGAAAATATTTATTTGATCCCCTGCTGATTTTGTAAGTTTGTCCACTTACAAAGAAATGAAGGGTTTGTAATTTTTATGGTAGGTTTATTTTAATGGATAGAGACAGAATATCAACCAAAAAATCCAGAAAAAACACATTATATAAAGGTTAGAAATTGATTTGCATTTCAGTGAGTGAAATAAGTATTTGATCCCCTATACTAACCAGCAAGAATTCTGGCTCCCACAGATTGGTTATGTGCCCATGTGGAACACAAATTAGTCCTGTCACTTCAAGAAGTTACTCCTAATGTCAGCTCGTTAGGTATATAAAAGACATCTGTCCACACAATCTGTATCTTCCATTCCAATCTCTCCCACCACCATGGGCAAGACCAAGGAGCTGTCAAAGGATGTCAGAGACAAGATTCTAGTGATGGCGAAGTGAAGCGTTCTGAACCAGCGAAACTTTCAACACAATTGTTTAGGAAAAAGGTTCATTACTCTAAGCTTTTTAAAACGGTTTATGCTGTGGCCATCTAGTGGTCATAAAAATAAATAACACCTTCCAAAGTGTTATCCATTACAGCCAGTGGTTTCACATCTGGTTCTACAACTGATTCTTTGTTTTATTATATTGTATATGAATAATGGTCATTGTCAAAGTAATTCATTTGTGTCGGTGTACTGGCACTAAACATAAGTAAAATAAATAAAACATAAATTCATAAATTAAATCTATGATTGGTTTATTTTAACTCTGCCTCAGTCCTTAGACTGTTATTTCATGGCCAAAGTTCATTTTTGAGCTCAATATATAAATTACGATTAAAAAAAAAACAATGCTAATACATTATAATGCTTCGTTTGAACCAGGCACCGAAGCGGTCACGTGGTTTTCAGGCGAACGAAGCTTCGGACGTCATAGATCACGTGCTTTTCTCAAAACGAACTAAGCTCTGATACAGTGCTTCAATGTGAAATGTGTTGTTTTTTTGATACAAGCTTCGAAGCTTCGGTGTTGAATGTAACATCACTACAAGATTGTAGATCTGCACAAGGCTGGAATAGGCTACAAAACCATCAGCAAGAAGCTTGGTGAGAAGGAGACAACTGTTGGTGCGATTATTCAGAAATGGAAGAAATACAAAATAACCATCAATTGGCCTCGGTCTGGAGCTCCGTGCAAGATCTCGCCTCATGGGGTAAGGATGATCATGAGAAAGGTGAGGGATCAGCCCCGAACTACACGG
>NW_015555704.1:141851-161440 GCF_001515605.1 Sinocyclocheilus anshuiensis
CGAGGCGTCATGCCCATTCAAAGTGAGAGGGCACGTGCCCCCTCAGATTTTTGAGCAAAGTGGATTTTGAATGCAGCTTCCAAAAGACAAAAATAGCCGAATAATTATTTATATTTGATACAATCTGCTTTCGCTGGCTAGGGCTGAGCCAGAGACACGTGTTTTTACAGCGCTGTGCATTATAACCAATCACACATGATTCTGTTTAGTTTATGAATGCAATGGCCAATCAGAGGCGTTCAGAGGAGTCATCGACTCATCGCTGAAACGCGGAGTTTTGTTTAGTGCGCGTGTCGCTGACTGAATTCTGCTCTCATCAGAAACAACGAAGTGCAGATGTGCGAACGATGTAAGTAAGATATGCATTTCACAGTGTAAACAGCTTCAGTGATTATAATGAGAGTTTTTGAGAGTTCTTGAACTCTGGCTAGACAGAAGTCAATGATGTTCTTTGATAATGTAATTATTCTTTGCTCTCTTTCTGTACAATGAAAGTGTTACAATTAGTAATTTACAATGTTTAAAAGGTTTTGTGTAGTGAATAGATTAGTGAAATCTATTCACTACACATAAAACCTTTTATTACACTAACATTAGGCTACTTTGCCCATCACCCGTTATAGATCAACTACTATCATCTATAAAGGTGTAAAATGCATTTACTTAGAACGATTGATGGGGCCCTCCAGGACCGAGTTTGGGCACCCCTGGTGTAACAAATGCAACAAACAAGAAACAACAAACGTTATGCACGGAGATAACCAGTCAGTGTTACCACCTCTGACACTGATCACAGCCTCACATCGCCTGTGCATGCTTGAGATGAGGTTTTGGATATTCTGTTGAGGGATGACTTGCAATTCCTCCAGCAATGCTGTTCTCTCCACACAGGTTCCGGGAGGGTACTGGCGTGCTTGCACTTTTTCGTGCTTGCCTGTAGCTGCTCCTAAATGTGTTCAGTGGGGTTCAAGTCGGGTGACCTGGCAGGCCACTCCATCCTTGAGATGCCCTCCTCCTCCAAGTATTCCGTCACCAGCCTTGCTCGATGTGGGCTGGCGTTGTCATCCATAAGCACGAAATCTGGCCACATTGCACAAGCAGGCGCACAACTGGTCTCAGGATTTGTCTGGTCAAATCTCATCTGTGAAGAGCACTGTACCCCACTGATTCATTGTCCACCTGCGGTGTTCTGTGGCCCACTGCAGACGTGTCAGTTTGTGTGCTCTGGAAAGAGGCATCCCCACAGCTGGTCTTCTGGCTTTCAAGCCAACTTCATGAAGTCGTCTCCTCACAGTCTGAGTGGACACTCCCACCCCTGTTGCATCCTAAAGATCATTTTGCTGGCTGACTGCAGGTATGAAACGGTTTCTGCAGGCATGCAGGGTCTTGATTTGGTGTTATGACCTGTTGTCTGCCTCCACCATGCTTTCTATTCACACGACCAGACCTTCTGAACCTGTTCCAGGCTCTGGAAATGACACTTTGAGACGTCTCCACTGCGTCTGCAACTTCACACTGAGTCATGCCTCCTTGCAGCATCCCAATGGCCCTGTTGAGGTCAGAATCCTGCAATCTCACTAAATGTGGCATTTTCTATGCTTTCTGACCTCAAGTGAAGTTTTCAGAGCCTTAAATGATGAGCAGTTCCCAATTACAGACACCTGTGACGGGTCAATTAGTACCTAATGACAAACAATCATGTCTGAAGACCATCAAAAGCCATTAAGGATGACATTTCATTAATGACAACATTGACTAATAACAGACTTGCATGTTATGCATGAATTGTGAAAGAAACACATTTTGGTTTTAGGACAACTTTGATGAAAGGTTTTGATCCACTTCAAATGTTGACTAGTGTAGTTCACTCATAAATGAAATTTGTCATAATTTACTCTCTCAAGATGATTTTCAAGAATGTTGTTGATTTTTTTCATACAATGAAAGGCAAAATGTTTTACAAAATATATGCTTTTGTATTCCAGAGAAGAAATAAAGTCACATGGGTTTGGAACAACATGATGGTGAGTACATTATTACAAAATGAAAATGTTTGAGCTAACTGTCCCTTTAAGTTTATTGCAGCATGGCTGCCATTATATCACACTGCACAAATACATGACAGCGAATCTCAATGGATGAATGCAGATGATTGTTTTTTTTTTTTCTGATTCAGAAGTGTTTTTTTTTTTTAAACATGAAAATGATTGAGATCCTCTCTGTGCAGAGCTCCAGTGGTACTTATTGCAAATCTTTTAGAGAGCACTGTGATAAGGACACACTCCAGTGGGCCATGTTGTTTAACCCGACTATTTAAGAGGAGAAGCTCTTAAGAGTTCTTGCATGTTGATTAACTGGAAAAGATTCTTTTTATATTTACAGAAGAGCTCTTACTAGCTGTCAACCTGCAGTGCATGGCATTCCTATGAATTGATGGTTGTGTTCTTGTGTGAAGAATCGCATAATAATTCAAAAATGTATTTGAATATAAATAGTCCAAAGGTGAATAAAATAATGGTAATAACATAGAAATGTCTTCACAGTTTTGCAGAAACAGATTTTTTTTTTTTTTTGGAACCAAACATGTTAAATACATGTAAAGAATGTTTTCTAGCCAATTACCGAGATAAAAACAGAATTACTGATGTGGATGGCAGTCTGAGCTCTACAACAGAATCTACAACAAAACTATATTATGGTAATGAAAAGATAAGGTTTGGTTATTAGCTGTGTCATTATTTTCTATAGGGCCTGTAGCATTGTATGTAAGCTTCAGAGCTTTTTCACTCTATTCATGAACTTCTTATATTTTAGTATTATGTAGTCAATGGACAATGTCAGATTTTATTAGCATGTGGAAAGTCCCTTTATGTCTGAATAGAAGATGCTATCTAGTGCCAGAATATTATAGTATCCTTTAATTACAATCACTGTCAAGGAAATAAAATGTAAAGTATATTAAATCAGATTTGATTTATATTGACGTAATTTGGAAGTGAAATGGTCATAAAAAATAGATAGGGTCAAGAAAAATGCTTTCTAAACTACAAAATGTTTTACTACAATCTACCGCAGTTATATATCATACTGGATTGACTTTTTGTTTAAATGTTTTAATTCAGATGAGTGATTTTTAAATAGTTTATGGCCTTTTTGCTGCAAAATCACAATGCTGGAGCAGCATGTGGATCACTTTTTTTATTAGATGTAGAATTCACATATAGTTTTGAATTAGGTGAAACCGAAAAACACTTCTAGAAAACACCACACATTTGTGAAATTTGACTTTTGACTCTAAGCCTTTTAGTTACTGAAATATTGCTTAACCCTTCTGACAACATCCTTGTGTGACAACTAGCCCCAGTCTCATTTCATGCAGGCTTTAGAGATTCCTCATGGGTTGTCTAAAATTTCCCCAAGGACCACTAGCCTTCCTATTATAAACAAGCAAACAAAAGCAACACGTAGGCAAATTCAGTGCAGTGTGAGGTTTGCACACTCAGTAGATGCACTGCAAGGAATAGTTTAATCTGTGAATTCGGTACATGCTGGCGTTTTGCTCACAATGGATTATTTACTTAACAATAATGAAAACTGCTAAAATAACATTTTTGTTCCGAGGATACTGTTAATACCTTAACAGGCCTTGCTTCGTTCGCATGCAGTGCGTGTCTGGAGCAGTATCTGGCCAAATACAGGCTCAGTCCAAACCTTTGGTTCCAATTCTCACGCGCCTCTCCAAGACGCCGTAACAGACAGATACGGTGACGTTTTATTGTAAGCGCCCACCGTTCATTTGAAGAAATAAAGCGCTATTGTCACTCGCAATGAAGCCTGTTCGCTAAAGCCCAGTTGTCAGATCACCCACTGACACGATATTTAGAGTGATGTGCGTTTACCAAAATCGTATTTTGGCACTTGGATCTGGCTATGATCATTCATAACGATCTCATACGGGTATGTTGGTCATTTCTATGGCATATTCTCTATAGGTTTATCGTACACCGTTAAGGCATTATTATTCGCATACATTTGCATATTTTAGTAACCCAATGCACGCGAAGTATTGTATATAAGCACTATTATTTCATATTATGTTCGTCTATTTACATGGCTAATGAAATGAAGTTGAGTGGTGAGGCGAGCGTGAACGTCGCCGTCACTGTCGTATTGCTCCATCAATGACATTATAGGCTGTGCGATCTGTGCTGTGAAAACAAATTTATGCCTTTTTATATCCGAAACATTCCTTTAAATATCGCGATTCTGAAAAGGCAGTTGGTTAGCGACAAGATAATAACGTAATGCAAATTTAACCAAATCTGCAATATGCAGTCCTGTCTGGGACATGTTATTATCGTGAAAGATCTCCGTCCAGCGTTTTTCCAAAATGTTTTACGTTTTGGATGCTTTTGATGAACTGGAGTAAATTCGCGTGTTAATCATGATGGACACAACATCATAACGCTCGAGCTCTGTTCACCAGTAAACGTGCGCACGGCGAGACCTGAGCCGAAAAATTATAGCGGCGCCTCAGATATGAATGATGATGGAGGCTGATAACGCGGAGAGCTGGCTTCCTCTGTCAGAAAACGGAACCACAAGTTTAAACGCGTCGAACCTGGGTTTCCTAAACGCGTCGTCTCCGGTGAGTCTGTGGGGTGATGCTCAGGATAAAGAGGTGGCACGACTGGAGGAGATCCTGCAGGCGCAGGAAAGAGCCTACAAAGATTTCACTACCACCATTCAAGTTTTCATCCTCATCGGCTCCCTTTTGAGTAAGTAGACAAACGCGGGAATTTAAAATGTTTGGCTGTTCATCAGCAAATGTGTGGAGGCTGCACTGGCTTCATCTCTAAATATATTTGAATAAAACAATCACATATTTGGTTAATTGATGTGATAAACGGCATTATCCAGTTGAGCCTATTATGGCGAATTGCACTGCGTGTAAATGGATAACCACTCTAAAGGTTACAGTTGGGGCACAAATGATATTTGGAATGTGAAAATGTAACAAACATGATCATAGGCTATATTTTCCGTGATAAATTACATTTTACATTGTACGTTAATATCAAGTGAGAGATGCGAAATTGTAAACGAAGGCTGTTTATTATTGAGCATTCACAAGATGATGACACACATGTGTTGTAATTAGTCATGCTAGCAAATCTTTTCTTTTCACAATCTGTAAGCCCATTCATTAAAATGAATGAAAAACAACTAAAGTTGCCAAGGTGACACTTGAGTCATTTTTTATTTAAATATTCAAAACAAAATCAAGTGTGTGTTTGGTGTGTGTCCAAATAAACAATTTGGGGAATACCCATAAGCCTTTGTTTAAATAATTTATGTAGGCATGGGAACTTATAGGAAGAATTAAATAGTCCTACTTCTTAAGGTTTTATCTCTTTGCAGTATTGCTAATGTTGAAATAGCTGTTTGTGTGATTAGCTTTCTTTTTCATAACCTGTTGACTTCTCTGCATGCACATGAAGGTGCATATCAGAAGTGCAGTTTTATGTTCACTTTTGTGAATGTGTTTATTAAATTATTGGCCTTGGCTCAGTGATCGTGTCCTTTGTATAATCTA
Organism: Sinocyclocheilus anshuiensis; assembly: GCF_001515605.1. NCBI lineage: Eukaryota > Metazoa > Chordata > Actinopteri > Cypriniformes > Cyprinidae > Sinocyclocheilus > Sinocyclocheilus anshuiensis. The sequence continues at coordinate 147,448 of NW_015555704.1, forward strand.
TTATATGGTTTTAAATGAGTAGAAACAACATTTTAATCACAAGTTGCTTGCAACTAGTTAATAAAAAATCTTTTAGTTAGCAGACAGCTGTCCATACTTCAGATCACAATTCAGCTGGAGAGCTTATGCTGAGATTTAAATCATTTTGATTATTTATTTATTTATTTTATTTATCCTTTATTTGTCCAGGAAGGTCCCATTGAGATAAAAGAAATCTCTTCTTCCAGGGAGTCCTGGCCAAGATGACCGTACAAAAATTTCACATAAAATTTCACAAACATACACCTCACAAGACAAAATTATATAGAACCAAAGCAAAAACAATAATCATAAATCAGTAAATTTATTAAAACAACAACATGATTCATTTGCTAAACACTGCACTAAATTTTTAAAAATATTAAAAGAAGGAATTGTTTCTAATGGAGTTACAGTTTGAAATTAATTCCACAACCACGGAGCATAGTAAGAGAAAGCTGATTTTCCATGCTCTGAATGTACCCCGGGTATTTCTAATTGAATCCCATTTGATGATCTGGTGATATAATTCTTTCTATGTAGGCATAAAAGACTAGAGATGTAATTTGGAAGCATGCCTAACAATGCCTTTACAGTATACACTAACATGTGATTTCCTTCTTTGATATAAAGAGGACCAACCTACTTTATTATACAGCAAACAATGATGAGTACGTGAGCAAGCATTTGTTATAAATCGCAATGCAGCATGATAAACACTATCCAGTCTTTTCAATAAATATGTAGAAGCATGCATGTAAATAACATCTCCATAATCCAGAATGGGTAAAAATGTACTCTGTATAATTTGATTTCTAGCTCCAAAGGAAAACTTTTTTTGTTTTGCCGAAATAGAAACCCCAATCTTGGTTTAAGTCTTTTCACCAAGTAATCAATATGTACATCAGAAGACAATTATTTTGCTGTCGTTGACACTTTGTGCAAACAGCTTTTTTTTTTTCTTTCTAAAAACAAAACAAACTGTATTAGAGAACAGCGCTATTTAAATGACTCGCCATTCCAGAGACATTTCCAAGAAAATGTGTTAAGATGATTGTGTGAATTCTTATACATTGCAGCAAAATGATTATCACATCTATAAGCCAATGATCATGCGACAAACAGAAACTTAGAAATGAGATGTTTTTACTGGGTTCATTCATGCTTGGACCAATACAAACAGAGTAAGGTTTCCTCAGTCAGTGCAATGTCACATACCAGGTTTCTAGGAGGCTTTTTACTACACGACAGCTTCTCACTCTGACAATGATACCTTGAACAAAAAGACTACACAGATTACATATAGGTGCTGTAGAATGCTATTGATAATCCTATCTTCTTTAATGCAGTGTATTCTGTACCAATAGAAATGATGCGATATTTGGAGAAAGGGGAAAGAAATAGAGTATTCAGAGCTTTCTCGCAGTAAATGAGATTTTAGCAGTTTATAGTATAATGTTCTTTTGTTCTGCTTGTTTTTTCTGAGCTACGTCAGAGGGAGGCAATTTCATCAGACTCAAAACAAATGAGCCATCACATGACTAATTAGCCTGCAGAGCGCTTAGTAAATGATCGTAATCTGATGATTTGTTTCTGCACTGGATTAGGGCTCAAGTTTCAGAAAAGTTGGGAATTTCAGACATTCATTGTGGTTATGGAAAGTCATTGTGGCAGTGGGTTAGTCATTATTGCACTCAAGTTTTATCCTTGGCGTTCATTTAGCAGACTGCTTGGCTCATGCACTCCAAATTAAAAGATACAGGTGTTTTTCTGATTGCCAATATTCCAGTATCTGTTTGCTGCTTATACATTCAATGCATAAATATTGAATAATTCTCAGACAAAGACTGGACATATCATTCAAAATGGAAAATTCTGTTATCATTTACTCACCCTCATGATCATCCAGATTTGTATGAGTTTCTTTTTTTAAGCGGAGAACAGTATTTTGAAAAATAATCTGTTTTTGTCTATACCATGAAAGTCGATAGGCACCAGAACAATATTGGACCCCATTGACCTTCATTGTATGGACAGAAAAGCTCTTAAAACATCTTTCAAAATATCTGCATTTGTTTCAACGGAAGAAAGATAGTTATACAGCTATGGAGCAACATGAGGGTGAGTAAATGATGACAGAATATTCATTTTTGGGTGAACTATCCCTTTAAAGACACAGCATGCTTTGATAATCTTCTGTTCTGACAATTTTCTTTACTTTTCAGTGATTTTCCATCATTAAGATTAATCAGACATGATAATTACAGCTAAGTTAGCCAACAGCCAACATCTGTTCTCATACTTCAGAATTCTCAAACATATTAGAAAGAGTTGAGAAACCACTAACCACTAACCTCTGTGAAGTCTAAAAACCACTGTTAGCCACGGGCGTACCAGACACTTCTGGGAACAAATGGACAATTGTCCGGCACTGTCAGTGTGCACTCAATGTCACCAGGGTAATAACACAGAGGCAGCTGCAGATGGATTCCACCGCGCTTTGCCCGTTACACCTGCATGGTAATGGGAAAAGATGAAAGTCACAGTCTTTGCGCAAAAGATGCACCTTCCGACAATGTGTCAAGCGTAATAACGGGTCTGGCTAGAGAGCACCTGTCACCCAAGTGCTCTGTTCACATCAACATCCAAGAAGAGAATCACCTCAGGCTCCATTTTAATTCAAGGCGTGTGAATTTCATCATGTCCGTGCATAATTTCTTCCAAGTAAATTAATCTTGCGTAGTTTTCCACTTGAAGTGACATGCTTCATTTCCATTTTGCCCCGAGTGAAACTTTTTTACATGCTCTCCCTTATTGTTTTAAATGCTCATCTATGGTATGAAGAAATGAAGCCTACTATGGAAATGCTTTGGAAATGCTTATCAGCTACAGCTGTGTTGTCATGTGTCATGCCAAGGAATATTCTGGGTTCAGTAAAAGTTAAACTCAATGGACAGCATTTGACTTTCAAATTGTCCCTCATGGACTATGGAAGTAAATAGGACCAGATTTGGAGTATTTAAAAGCAGAAATGTGAAGCTTATAACTATATTAAAGCACTTTCTTGGGTTAAAACTTGTATTATTTCACCTGTAAAGCTAAATCATAATTTTTACAGGAATTTTAGGATTTTGGCTGGTAAATTGTATGTAGTTTTATACAAAACAGTGATACTTTAACACAAAAATCATGTTAACACATTTTGGCTACTATTGCAACAAGTATTGCAATATGTTTTATAGATTGGACCCATTCGCTTCCATTGTACTGTAAGTGCTTTACTATAACCCAAATTTTTGCTTTTTCAGAGAAGAGGAAATTTACTTTACCCAACAAGTGTCCACCTCATGTGAACATCTCAATATTAGAAACACTTGGTTTTTATGTGCCTGTGCATGCTAAGCTTTTGCTTCTTCCTAAAATCTTAATACCCTGCACTGTGAGGCTTGTTTGTCCTTCACAGCAGCATAACAATGCCGTCCTGTTGCTTACAGGAACCACAAAGGGAACAACGCTTTTTCCCCTTCAAATTAGCTTGCAATCTTCAGGTACCTCATTGCCATGGGAACTGCTGTAGACAATAAGATGAAGGCTGCTCATGTCCCACTCACATTCAGTTGTGTCCTTGGATACTGACCTAGGCTTGTAACCCTTAACCTTTTCATCTCTTCGTCCCCAGGCAATACTGCAGTGTTGTGGTGCACTTGCTACACCAATGTCTTCAAGTCTGTCACCAATCTCTTCATCAAGAACCTAGCGTGTTCTGGCATTTGTGCTGGGTTGGTGTGTGTGCCCTTTGACATAGCCTTGAGTGCCAGTCCCCTATGCTGCCTATGGGTCCATACACTTCTGCTGTGCAAAGCCATCAAGTTCCTACACAGGCTTTTCTGCTCTGCCACTGTGCTCAGCTTCGCTGTCATCGCCCTGGATAGGTGAGCGGATATCAATACTAATTCACTCATCTTTTGCTAACAACGAAAGTGTAATTGCTTTATATTTGAGGTCACTAAGGGTCTCAATCAAACAATAATTAAAACAATTGATTAAGATAATAATATGGTGAATGATCGCTTGAGAAAATCTGAAAACACTTACAGTTGTACTCAATCCATGGGCACCAGCTGTTTCACAGACTAGTGCTTCCATAGCAACCTACTCCGCCAGACCCTTTATCAGTTCATTGAATAATTTATTTTGCTTAGCACAGAAGCCTTTCTTGAGACCAACATTTTTTCACTTCAGAAAAAAACATACATGCAACATGCAGACACAAATCACATAATAAAACGTACTGATTTTATGTATTTTCCTTTTGTGCCTTTCCTGGGATTTTCATTATGAATCTATCTAATCAATCTATTTATGTCTTTTTGCGCACACATTAAGCAGTTTAACTGTGCTATAAACAATTTAGTCCTCTAAACAGTATCAAGGTTATGTAACTGATTTAACTAGGGCTTATTCAGAACCAATTCTATTTAAACAAAAAACATTTAACACAATTAGTGTTATCAGAATTGAATGAATCTAAACTAAGCAACTTAGTATAGTCCAATCTCTAAGCAAAACTGGATCTTTAATTGAATCAAAACTCTTCAGCACAATCAGTGTAGTAAAACCAATTCCCAAACCGATTGACTCTTATGAGTTGCTTCTTTTTAGTCAGTATCATTCAGTTCAACTTGTATAATCCGATATCTAGCTAAATTACACTTATGAAAGTTCTTTTAAATGAATCAAACTTATTAGCATGACTAGTGTATTCCAACTGATTCCCAAACAAATGACTCTTATGAGTCAACAGAAACCTGCTTGGTTTGAAAATGACTGCTTTGTTCTATTTTGACAATAGGCAATGGACCTTTCTTGCCTTTGAAATTTTACCAAAATTTTGCAGCGGTGCCTTCCTTTTATTTCACTTCCAGGTACTACTCAGCACTGTATCCACTGGAGAGAAAGATATCAGATGCCAAATCCAGAGACCTGGTCATCTACATCTGGGTGCATGCGGTGGTGGCCAGCGCCCCTGTGTTCGCTGTAAGCAATGTGACGGATGTCTACGCCACCTCTTCCTGTTCTGACGGCCAATCGCTTGGACATCTGGTTTACATGATCACATACAGCGTCACCACACTCATTTTACCACTAGCAGTGGTGTTTCTAGCCATGGCACTAATCCGCCGCGCACTAAGCACCAGCCAGAAGAAGAAAGTCATCATCGCGGCGCTGCGCACCCCACAGAACAGCATTTCCATCCCGTATGTGTCTCAGCGTGAGGCTGAACTTCACGCCACTCTGTTGTCCATCGTTCTAGTCTTCGCGGTGTGCAGCACTCCCTACGCCGCTCTGGTCATATACCGTTCAGTGCTGGGGGCCGCAAAAGCCTCGTCTTGGTTACAGCTGACTGCCGTGTGGCTGCCAAAGGTCTCTCTCCTCACCAACCCGCTGTTTTTCCTCACAGTAAACCGTTCTGTGCGGCGCTGCCTTCTTGATATGCTAGCACGCCTTCATCGCCGCTATAGCCGAAGGAACATGGTCAGCATTGGGGGTCTGGCTGAAGTAGGGCCACTAGGGGGCGAGACTGTGGTTCGCTCTGGTAGTCAACTCCTGGAGATGTTCAATATCGGCCAACAACAGATCTTCAGACCAAACGAGGACGAAGAAGATGAGAATGAAATTTCCTCTGTGGCCTCCGCCAACTTTCAACCCAAAGATGGAGGACAGGTTGGAAACGGAGGGGCGGCAAGAGAGCTGCATCAGCCGCAGTCAGGGGACGCGGTAAAAGAAGAGGGCTTAGTGTTACCAAAACATTCCCCTATTCAGTCATGTGCCTACTCCTCTTCACAGGTCGCCCCTGCGACTCCCACGGACCCAGAGGATGTAACACAGTTTGGTTTTGGGCCATTTGAGCTGCCACCACAATGGCTGCCTGAAACCAGGAACAGTAAGAAAAGACTCCTTCCTCCATTGGGTAACACACCAGAGGAGCTGATCCAGACCAAGCAGCCCAGAGTTCGGCCTGAGAGACGCATCAGTAGAAACAATAAAGTTAGTACCTTCCCTAATGTGGATCCATGAAACAGTGCAGTGGAGCAAATCATAAAAAGCTAAGAAGAAAGACTGTTTGAGTTTTATATCTAAATTTTTTTTGAATTGATTTTCTATGTGAGTGCAGATCAATGAATGACATGGAGAGTATACGTTTACAGTAGGAAGTAAGAGGAATTTACATGCTCTCTTGCTGTCTGTTTGGATGATTTAATAGACATCCCTTTGTCTCCATGTACTGAAAGAACAGGAAATTGATCTTTCACAGGAAATTCAAGAAACAAACGTAAGGTAGGCATGGATTGTATGACATTTGTTTTGTTGGAATGGTCAATAAAATTAATCACAATAATTTTTATGTAGATACGTCCATGCTGTGTTGAATCTGACTGATGTGTCCTGCTTAACTTCTTGAAATATCACCCCGCTGTCCACATGTTATTTAGCACTATAATCTATTTCAGATCACTTGAACAGCTAGTTTGAAACGAATGCATTGCTCTCAAAATTTAAATATTACAGATTATAAATTGACTTTAATGTTCACTACCATTCATAATTGTTTTCTTCATGTTTTTGAAAGAAGTCTCTTATGCTCTCCAAGTCTGCATTTATTTGATCAAAAATACAGTAAAAACTAATATTGTGAAATAAGATAAATCACACAATCCTTCAGAAATTATTCTAGTATGCTGATTTGGCATTTGTAAACATTTATTATTATTGTCAAAGTTTTTTTTTTTTTTTGGATGAATAGAAAGTAAAAAAAAAAACAGCATTAATTTCAAATAGATTTTTTTTTTTTTTGTAACATGCAAGTATTTTGCCGTCACTTGATCAATTTAATGCATGTTTGAATAAAAAACAAACAAGCAAAAACACATCTTACTAACCCCAAACATTTAAATGGTAGTGTGAGAGTTCAGTCAATACTTAAACTACAATGTAAAGTAGATGTGAGAACATCTTAATCAGTTTCACGATGCAACTAACATGCTGCCATGACCACATACACTGGTGTACAGGGTATGAATTTGTGCTTAATTTTAATGCAGAAAATGTGCCAAAACCAATGTGGGTTTATGTGCACATAACACTCAATAATACTGTTGGAATTTCTCAGGAAAAGATGGTCCATTATTGACAAAAAATGAGGGGAAAACATTTAATCGCAATGAAGTGTTCAGTTTTTACTTGCTTACCATTAAGAATAATCACAGTGGGCTGTTATCAAGATTTTGCAAATGTAGATCTGCTTGGTGGGAAACAGAATGCATTTCAATATGTAACTTTGAATTATTTAATCAGTTTGCCTGCAGAGGGCTACGGCTCTTATGTTAGAGAACAAAGAGCTCAGACTGACTGTTTCTATGGTGGGAAACACAATGAGAAACATCCTCCGCTTTGAGGTCATTTGACAGTGAGGTGTTGTTTGGAACAATGTAGTGTAATCATAGAACATAAATTATGACTCACAGGCTTTTGTTTGCCTTTTATTGTTAAAACATTTCAATGCTTTCTCTTCATTAATTTTCATCAAAAGCCAAGCCATTCTCGGGCTAATTATACTGCATTTGCTTATATTTCTTCAATGATTAGTTATTTGGAAAAAATAATTTATTTTTCAATCATATCTGCACAAGTATACAATAAATATAAATCAATAAATATCCCAAAACTTAATTTGCTGTAAATTTGCTTTGCAATGATTTGTATCGTGAAAAGCGCTGTACAAATAAACTTGAATGAATGAATGAAATATTAGATCTTTAAATAGCTCATTTAAATGCTGACGTTAAAGGGACATTGTTTTGATATTCAAATGTTTATAAAATACCTGAAAGTCAATTTCATAGAATTATCTCATTAAATCTCTTGTACTGAGTTCTTCAATAATTGACTAGTATATTCAATATACAAGTATGTCTTTCCTCATTAAACATATTTTCCTAAAAAGAAACATTGTTTCTCTGAGTTAATCGCCTTTTATGGCAAAAGCAAAGGTAAAGTTTAAGCACTTGCATGTGACTGAGAAAAAAAAATGTATTAAAGACGACAGCATGTTTTTCCCCATATGCCAGTTTTAGTGCCATTAATTAAAAAGTCTTGATGGATTTTAAAGTTGTTTAATCTGTTTTCCAAATCCAGAAACAACTAGCTTGAATTTCTACTTGAGCTACACCACAGTTGGTATGTGGAATTACTGTAATACATTGCTTTAAGGTCAAGCAAAAGTGTTGTTTGGAAGTACACTGATTGCCATCCATTTACATGACACTTTAAACATACATAAAAAAAAAAAAAATGCTATTTTCATGATTTCCAGTGCATTAGTTAAATTGTCTTTTGGAAGCACATGTCTCTCAAATTTAGCTAAACTAAATACCTCAAAATTGAAGGCAAGGGTTCATTTAATTAGAGTTGCCTAGCAACTGATAACCCAGCCTGCAGCATGCATAATTGTTGACTTAATAGGACAAGAGTTTACAGGCTATTTATTCCTTTCTTCCAATGATTTTCATTTATCATCTTAAATAATATTGTCCCTGATGTCAACCTTTATATTAAAGGGTTAGTTCACCCAAAAATGAAAATTCTGTCATTAATTACTCACCCTCATGTCGTTCCATACCCGTAAGACCTTCGTTCATCTTCGGAACACAAATAAAGATATTTTTGATGGAATCTGAGAGCTCTCTGACCCTCCATAGATAGCAAGGATATTACCACGATCAATGCACAGAAACGTAGCAAGATACAGCAATAGTACCATTTTGGGGAGTACCCCTGAAGGTAATCGTGTACTCAGCGTTGTTTACGTTCAGTAGACAGCGCGCGCATGCTGAACTTAAACAACGCTGTTAAACAACGTTGATTGCCGTTGATTACATTCTGGGGTACTCTCCAAAATGGCGGAAGACGGTAACTCGGGGAGAAGAATTGCTGAATAAATTATATTGTTGTTTTCTTTGCGCACAAAAAGTATTCTCGTAGTGTCGTAAAATTACGGTTGAACCCCTGCTGTCACATGGACTATTTTACTGATCTCCTTAATACGTTTCTGTGCGTTGATCGTGGTAATATTGCTGTCTATGGAGGGTCAGAGAGCTCTCAGATTCCATCAAAATTATTATTACTATTAGTGCTATTACTATGACTACTACTAATGATAATAATGATGATAATTAAATGTGTATGAAATTAAGTCTACAGGTTTTTGTATTTGCATTACTTTTTTATTTAGGGACTTATATTTTTTAGGGACTCCTATGCTTATGAAACTCCCTTTAAAGTTGTAGGCTATATTATGGTGGCCTTACATCCTTTATTTCCCAGAGATGTCCTGGCTGGAATTTCTAAATTAATGTCTAGGTTTTGGTTTTGTTTTCCTCTTGTTTTCATACTTGCTGAAGGTAATGACGGAAAGTAGTTTGACCGAATAGCATGCAGGCATCGTACATTATCAACCAATAGTGGCATGCCAGAAAATTGGATTTACAGAGAACGGTCAAAGCAGAGCAAATGCATACATATAATGTATGAGGACTGTAGACAGCATGTTTAATTAACACATTTTAAGCAGTTAAAAAAATTCCAGCCAGAACATGTGTGGGGAAAAAGAGGACATATGGTCACTAGTTATGTGAAATATCCTGTATGTACTGTGAGATATCAAAATCAAAATACTTTTGAGTCGTCTTGGCAGTTTTCTGCAGAGTTATCAGTAGCACATTGACCAGCTGGGCCCCTGGCCTGAGGATGTCAGCCCTTTACAAGAGAAGTCAGCAGCAGAATTGGTCACATCTGATGGAGGCTCACGGCTACAGACTATAGACAAGTGTCTCGGCGGAGTAAATGGAGCCCATCTCAATTGTGCCTGCCCACCAGCATCCTGCAGCATGATCAGTCTGCTCTGCCTTGAAGGCAATGGCAGGGAGCAGCATCATTACATCTCAAGTATCTGGATCCAGGGACAAGATGACAAAAGGGCTCTCATCAAAACCAGCACACAAAATGAAGGTCCAATATGTGCATTTGGGGTTTCTGAAGTAACCGTCATGCTTTCTGTTTCCTTTGAACAACGTATTGAAGAACTGGTATATTGCATCAGCATCTACAGGGTCAAGCATAATCTCTATGATGTAATAATATGACCAAAGCATATGGCTAGACAGGAACTTGAAATGCTGTTTTATTGGTTCACTCTCATCCTGTCTGGGAAAAACATAAAGGAACATGATCCATATGTGCCTTATCCTCATAATTCACTTCAGTGTATGGAAACGTAATGAAATCCTAAGCCTGCCTCCTCAGTATATGTTGAGCTAAATCTCAGAAATGGGTCTCAAAGAACTACACTTCCCAGAGTGCACCAGCAGCAGCAAACTGGCTGCTTATCACAGGATCAGTCATTGTCACTAATTAAGAGCACCTGTAAAAACATGGAGGTTCTCATTCATTAAGAGAAGAAACTTCAGAGAGAAGACGCTCCAAGTTCACTAATAGGTTCAGTCCAAAGACGCCAATGGTCAGTGAAATGGTTTATTTAATTTCATGGTGTTTGAAATGCTGCTTAATATGTTCAAGTATGTTTAACTGCTGTGTAGATTGGTTAAGAAACACCTTGCAGCATTGACTTTATTGATTGTGTTAAATGAGTTAGTGCTAAAATAACCATGGTGAGTTTGGAAAGAAAAAAAAAAAAAAAATGTAAATGTATAAGATACAAAAGAATAGAACAAGTTAAAAAGGTAAAAATTCTGGTAAATGTTAAAACTTTACTAAAACATATGAAACTGTTTAATTAAAATGTTTAGTTAAAATGGTAACATTTGTTTTTCTGTCTTTAAAGGTTTACAACCTAATTTACTGAATCAACTGAAAAGATAAAAAAGAAAATTAAAAGTGACTGAGTCGGAAATTTGAGTTGTCCTTGTGTCCTTTGGAAGTTGAACAAGAGTAGAACTTGACATGGCACCTGAACAGGGATTCAACCCTGGACCCTCTTGTGGGCCCTTCTTTGCCGTTTGCCATCTTGTCTGAACTTTTCCCAGCTATCCTGTTCACATCACAAAGGCAAACGGCAAAGAAGGGCCCACAAGAGCAAATAGGGACAGAGTGCACCAGCAGCAGCAAACTGGCTGCTTATCACAGGATCAGTCATTGTCACTAATTAAGAGCACCTGTAAAAACATGGAGGTTCTCATTCATTAAGAGTAGAACTTGACAGTATACCCACTGCATATGTATTTCAATGAAGTAAAAATGCACTAGATGTCCCTTTTGAAATTGGTAGCAGGGACAAATTAAGTCTACAGAGTACTGTGTCTGTATCCAAAAATATAGGCAATATTCTTCTTGTGATTATGGTGTTTTGAAAAATCACTGTTCTCTTAAAAAGGCTCCTCAGCCAGACATGACTGTTAAGTAAACACTATTATCCAGTGTGAATGGGTGACCCAGGACCGCTCTGTAGATTACATTTGCGAGGCAGCCTCCCTTTGAGCCATAAATCAATGAGGGCTTGAGAGACCTAGACCACGTACAGCTACTTGAGAAATACACCAGGCATTCAACAACATCATTCACCAGAAACAACATAATTATTTTGCTTTATGTGGGATATATGATGTAACGTTTATACGTTATACGAATACATATATATATATATATACGCATTATATTATACAGAGTATAAAGACCAAAACTTTTGAAACAAACACATCTGACTTTATAAAGAATAATTAAGAATTTGCCTCATTCATGAACACTGAGTAAAAACGAGCTTTTGTTAGTCCGTATTGTGGGGAAAGATATATAAAAAAATGTTTATTATAGGTCTGGTGATGTTAGCTGTCACACAGTACTTCCATTTACTTACATTAGAGGGCAGTGTAACTTAAGAAAACTGGGCATAGGAAAAAGTAGATTTGTTTAGGCTGTCATGTGAAATTAATTAGGATAATAATATTTCCTATTTCAGGCCAAGTATGCCCTAAGGTAACCACTTCTCTGTATTTTAAAATGATTAATATATAATCTACATGCCTAAGGCCTTTTCAACCCACAAAAGCCACAATAGACCTTTAAATAAAAACAGCTCAAGCTTGTCACATGACACACCAATAAACAACATAGCAGTTTCTAATCAAAATAATTTAGGTATTTCCACCATTAGGTATTTTCCCATTTCAGTGCTGAATGAAATATTACTCCAGTCAAAAGTTCAAGAAAACATGGTTCTGAGTTTGAAACATGGAAACTAAATATAATAAATCACATTATTCTCACAATATTACCACAATTAACCACAAAAATGTATTAAAAAAAGGTGGATTTTGTTGTCAAACTGAAGATAGTCCACTCTCTTTCAGGCTGCCATTCAGCTAGAAATCAATAACAGGCCTTTGGCTTGAACTGAAGATGATATATTACAGTGTCAAATTATGGTTACCATCGAAAGTCTTGCAAATTCTTTTAAAGAGCTTAAACAAAATTAAATGTAGGCTAAAGATGGACATTAAGCACTTCAAGGTTAGCCTATTGGGATAACATAACCCTTTCATCTTAACATACCAAGGGCAAGAGCTGTCATTTACTGAATATGAACTGCAGTTATGCAAATACGAACAGCAGTTGTGTTGCAATCCACACTGTACAAGACCTGGCATGTATTGCAGAGCAAGCTAAGGATGACTATATTTTTCAATGCTGTCCGCTAGTTGCAAACAAAACACAAAATCCAAAAGAAGGTTAAAGGAAAGTTAAAACAGTATCAATAAGATGTTATGAGCTCTGGACTAGGGAAAGGCAACAACAACAAAACAGGCTAAGAGAAAAGTCATGGTGTATTAGACTGCCAAGTGTGTCTCTTTGGCCCAGATTTCTTTAGCAGTCCATTGTCATCAGCCAATCAGTAGCACAAAAGCCCCAATTCTTATGCGGCTGCCACAATATTGACAGATGGGAATAATCTAAAAAGAGTCATAACAAAAAAATGTGTGACCTCATTGATATTGATACATTTTAAATCTGAAATATAAGGATGGATGCGCTTGGTGTAGAAAGGTAATCAACCATCTTCAGTGTCATGGACAAAAAAGTTTACATCATCTCTGTATAAGTCGCCTATATCACATTATGTATTTTGAAGTGGATCATCGTTTATTCATTTTATTGTGCCAAGGTTGGAGATACGTTAGGGGCTCTATACAAGATGATGTATTTGGATGACTTCTCAGACAAAATAAAAAATTGGTGACAGACTGAATATTTTTTTCCAAAAGACAATTTTATTAATTATATAAAAAGTCAAACCATAAAAAGAGGGAAGTTTGTTTTTTTATCTTCAGTTTTATTGCATAGTTGGTCTGTTACTCACTCTTTGAGTCAAATGTAGAGTGCTTGGGTCATTGCACTCAGTGGTGCATGTCGCGCAGTAGTGCGTTTCTACAGGTAGCAGTGTGTATTGTCTCTGAAGAAGCTGTCCTGGAGAGCTCTTTCACTGTCTGTACTTGAACCTCTCATAAAACAAAGCTCATTTTCCTCAAGAGCTCCAACATTCCCACATTATTACTTGGTCTACAAAGGTGAGTCACACTTTCCATTCAGCCAACCTGCTCGTCCAATCGCACAGCCACTTTCTCCATGTGAATTCCCTTTAAAATGCTGTCAGGCACTTTACAGGCCCTTAACAACTTAACAACAGTAACCCCCAACCCCAGACAAGCTTGACTGGATAAACTCAGGTGAAGTTGCATAAAATATCCTTATTCAACTGCCATTTGCAGTGCAATAAACTTAATAGGCTATATTTAGTTATAGTATAGCCTATTGCTAGTTTGTTTTATGTACTGGTGATTATGGTTTTTAGAAAAAAAAAGTTTTAGCACCCAGTGGTTATGGCTTGCTTGTAAAAACAAAAAAG
>NW_015555704.1:161450-164245 GCF_001515605.1 Sinocyclocheilus anshuiensis
TTTCTTGTAAAAACCAAAGAAGCCCCCCCCCCCCCCTTTTTTTGCACATATTTATGTGCTGTTACCTAGCATCTGACTTTTTTTAGCTGCATCAGAACAGCCTTCGGACCATTCATTTTATTAACTTGTAAAGCTGACATCTGAACAAAAGGTTTGGAAGCTGACTTTGCACTTCAGCAATTTTATTGGGAGCTGTATGTTATTTATTTTTGAGGTAAAAAAACGTTCTATTTAAAATTTGTACTGACCACAGCAAAATTAAGATGCACGTTCATAGTCTTTATACACTGCAGAAACAAATGCAAGTTCAGTTACTTTAAAGTTACTCTTGATTTCTGTTTGATTTTCTTCTGTATACTTTCTTCTATGGAATTGTCAGAATTAAGCACTTAAAAAACATGTAACCATAGTGCTTTTTTCAAAAGTCTAAGCTCGTCTTCTTGACCAGAAGACGAGCTTAGATTTTTCTTTCATATCTTCTCATATTTCTTCTGTAGTGGCCTATCTGTTTTGGGTGTCTGGCTTGGGGGGATCAGCTCTGCTGAGCCTGTTTAAACTCAGGTACTGGGCAACTGCCATGGAACTGTTAATGTTCCTACAGTCATGGCCAAAAGTTTTGGCAGTGACATAAATTTTGTGTTTTGCAAAGTTTGCTGCTTCAGTATTTGTAGATTATTTTTCCACATGTTTCTATGGTATACTGAAAAACAATGATAAGCATATCATAAGTTTTAAAGGCTTTTATTGGAAAAAAATATAATGAGTCAATATTTACAGTGTTGATCTTTATTCTTCATAACCTCTGCAATTCGCTCTGGCATGCTGGATATTAGCTTCTGGGCCAAATCCTGACTGATGGCGATCCATTCTTGCCTTATTAATTCTCGGAGTTGATCACAATTTGTGGGCTTCTGCTTGTCCACTCGCCTTTTGAGGACTGACCACAGGTTGTCTATGGGAGTGAGCGCCGGGTAGTTGCCTGGCCATGGATCCAAAATTTCAACGTAATGATCTTCGAGCCACTTCTTTATCACTCTTGCTTTGAGACATGGTGCTCCATCATGCTGAAAAATGCGCAGATCATCATCAAATTGCTCGTGGATCGTTGGAAGAAATCGCTCTTGCAGGATGTTTTGATACCATTCTTTATTCATGGTAGTGTTTTTGGGCAGATTTATGAGAGCCCACTCCCTTGGTTGAAAAGCAACCCCACACATGGATGGTCTCAGGATGCTTCACTGTTAAGCTCTGCACTGGTGGTGACACGATTCCGTAGCTGACTCCTCAGGAGCAGACGGTCCTGGCGCTTGCTGGACACTCTGGGATGTCCTGAAGACTCTTTGAAGTTCTTGATGATCCGGTAAATGGTTCTTTCAGGTGCAATATTCTTTGTAGCACTTTCCTTGCATATGAGGCCATTTTGATGCAAAGCGATGATGGCTGCACGTGTTTCTTTGGTGGTAACCATTGCTAACAAGAACACAATGATCGCAAGCGCTTCTTCCCTCCTTTTATAGCAATCAGTCTGCTCTTACAATCTAATTAGTATGATAGTGATTTTACCTGACTAGTACTCATTCACACTTTCACATGTGCTGCTGATATGATTAGTCAATTAATGTTAGCTGATCATTTTGTGTCAGGATCAAAAAACAGTGAAATTTGTTTTTTTGTGAAAAGTTATTTTTTTCTTCTTTTTTTTTGCCAATGAAGCTTTTAGCAATTATTTAAAATGCATCTGATCACTCTACACAATAATCTAGAAACAATGTGAATGAACACCACAACAGCTTCAGCAGCAAACTTTGCAAAACACAAAATTTGTCACTGCCAAAACTTTTGGCCACGACTGTACAGTTTCCATATTTTAATAAACACACATTACACATATTCAAATGCTCCACCACCATCATTCCGGTCCCCAAAAAACCCAAAATCACTGGACTTAATGACAACAGACCTGTCGCTCTCACATCTGTGGTCATGAAGTAATTTGAGCGACTGGTCCTGGCCTACCCGAAGGACATCACTGGACCCTTGCTGGATCCTCTCCAGTTTGCCTACAGAGCAAACAGGTCTGTGGATGACGCAGTCAACACAGGACTGCATTACATCCTGCAACACCTTGACAAAACTGGGAATTACGCAAGGATCTTGTTTGTGGACTTCAGTTCGGCCTTCAATACCGTCATGCCTGACCTTCTCTCAGACAAACTGACCCAGCTCTCCGTGCCCACCTCCATCTGTCAGTGGATCACCAGCTTCCTGACAGATAGGCAGCAGCTAGTGAGGCTGGGCAAACTCACATCCAGGACTATCACAATCAGCACTGGAGCTCCTCAGGGATGTGTTCTCTCCCCACAGCTCTTCTCCCTGTATACAAATGACTGCACTTCAAAGGACCCCTCATCGGCCTCATCAAGGACGGAGACGAGTCTGCTTACAAACAGGAGGTTGAGCAGCTGGCTCTCTGGTGCAGTCTTAACAACCTGGAGTTAAACACTCTCAAAACTGTGGAGATGATAGTGGACTTCAGGAGGAACCCCCCCTGCACTCTCCCCACTCACCATCATGAACAGCACTGTGACTGCAGTGGAGTCATTCAGATTCCTGGGCAACACCATCTCTCAGGACCTGAAGTGGGATAATCACATTGACTCTATTGTGAAAAAGGCCCAGCAGAGGCTGTATTTCCTTCGCTGGCTGAGGAAGTTCAACCTGCCACAGGAGCTGCTGAAACAGTTCTACTCGGCCATCATTGAGTCTGTCCTGAGTTCATCTATAACTGTTTGGTT
>NW_015555704.1:165440-185043 GCF_001515605.1 Sinocyclocheilus anshuiensis
ACGATGTGACATCTGCGATCTGCACTGCTGTTCAGGACAGATACCGTCTCCTGCCGTACTGGTACACTCTGTTTCACCAAGCACACACGTCAGCCCTGCCTCCCATCAGGTACTGCATTTTTATCTGCCGCACAAGGTCATGCCTGACCTTCTCTCAGACAAACTGACCCAGCTCTCCGTGCCCACCTCCATCTGTCAGTGGATCACCAGCTTCCTGACAGACAGGCAGCAGCTAGTGAGGCTGGGCAAACTCACATCCAGGACTATCACAATCAGCACTGGAGCTCCTCAGGGATGTGTTCTCTCCCCACAGCTCTTCTCCCTGTATACAAATGACTGCACTTCAAAGGACCCCTCTGTCAAGCTCCTGAAGTTTGCGGACGACACTACAGTCATCGGCCTCATCAAGGACGGAGACGAGTCTGCTTACAAACAGGAGGTTGAGCAGCTGGCTCTCTGGTGCAGTCTTAACAACCTGGAGTTAAACACTCTCAAAACTGTGGAGATGATAGTGGACTTCAGGAGGAACCCCCCCTGCACTCTCCCCACTCACCATCATGAACAGCACTGTGACTGCAGTGGAGTCATTCAGATTCCTGGGCAACACCATCTCTCAGGACCTGAAGTGGGATAATCACATTGACTCTATTGTGAAAAAGGCCCAGCAGAGGCTGTATTTCCTTCGCTGGCTGAGGAAGTTCAACCTGCCACAGGAGCTGCTGAAACAGTTCTACTCGGCCATCATTGAGTCTGTCCTGAGTTCATCTATAACTGTTTGGTTTGGTTCAGCTACCAAAACAGACATCAGAGGACTACAACGGACAGTCAGGACTGCTGAGAGGATTATTGGTGCCCCTCTACCCAACTTCCAAGAACTTTACATCTCCAGAGTGAGGAAAAGGGCTAAGAAGTCTGGACACCTCACGGCCAGCCCACTCTCTCTTTGAACTGTTGCCCTCTGTCTGGTGCTACAGAGCGCTGTGCACCAAAACAGCCAGACATAAGAACAGTTTTTCCCCGAGGCCATATCGCACCTGAACAACACATAACACACCTCAGTACTGCAAATCTGTAAATAACTCATTAAACCTTTGTCAGTAAATAGCACATATGCACATTCACAGTTCTGTCTATGGACATTTATCCTTTTTCTGTATATTTTTATTACTAACACCAAGACAAATTCCTTGTGTGTGTGAACACACTTGGCAATAAAGCTTTCTGAATCTGATTCTTATTGTTCAAAGCTGCCAATGCATTCCCCGTTTTTTTTTTTTTTGCACCTCAACCTCTTGAGCATTTTCCAGTTTAGTGACGAACATATAGAGTATATATAGAGTATATGTGGAATAAAAAGCCTATATGTTGAACGGCTAAGGAACTTATAGAAGAGTTATCCTGTTTACTCAGAGTTCGTACTTTGGTTTACACAGCTCCACTTTGAGCATTGTACAACCCAATGAAAAAAGCTTTCCATCCATAGATGATTCTTTCATGGATTGGCAAGAGCTTTCTTTTAATTAGTAGGAATGACTAACGGAAAGAATGAGCTGAAATAATGGAGGCCGAGAGAGGGAGCAACAGCTTGAAGCGGTTGGGTACAGTCGGGCCATTGACCTGATGGCAAACATTTTTATTGCCCGTCTTGATTGCAAACGACAGTCTTTAACACAATAAATAGCAATAGGTTTCTAAGCTTCATTAGGTATTATGAGGTCATGCATATGCTGAGTGCAGAGCTATGAATAATATGTTTACAGTGGATCAACAACCTTGGCAATTCTAATACAAAGATTTGGGCTTAACTCAAAGTCTGATGTTCAGGTATCATGCACTCACTGCCTCACTGAATCCATGCCAGTTGTAAAACATGCATCTTCCCCTGATTTTACATGCTATAAGTTTTAAAGGTTATATAGGCCCCCATCTAATGTCTTTATACATTGGATATTAAGTTTTCTTTTAATCACAATACCATATTTAAATGAACTTAAAATAATTTCACAACTATGTATTCAAATTAACTTAAAATAATTTCACAACTTTGAACGAATGAACTCTGAACATGGTATAATATCTGTCACCTCTGCTTAGGGGACCATGGAATTTTTCAGTAGCCCCTCACTGCAGAACACAAGATCCAGGGGGCGTGGTTGGATTCAGATCTAGGGGGTGGAGATGGGTGGGTTTAGGGATCAGGGGGTGGAGATGGGTAGGTTTAGGTATATGTAAGGTGGGAGAAGTGGACCATCTCGTGAAAATGGGATATTTTTGTGCAACAGACGGGAAGAGGAGGGGCTGATTGGAAAGAGAAAAAAGAAATAGCTCAGACACTACAAATGTATAAGGACATGTTGGTTTAGCCAACATGCTTGGCATATGATTACATAATAGCTGTAAATACCATGAGACTGATTATTTTGGCACTGCAGGAGAATGACACCATGTTTTAGCGGTGGTTGACAAGAACGCAAGCAGTCGCGCACGCTTCCAAACTCTTAAGTGATTGTCGTTGCTACTTGTCAAACAGTGATGGCTTTATATAATAGCGATATCTTGTTTACAGTAATAATTTAGTCAGAAGAGAGGGTTTATTTTGAATGGCTGTCAAAGGAGAAAGATATTTTTGCTGCCATATGGTTTGGTAAGGACATTTACCAGCAGGAGTTAGCGCCGAAAGGCCTGCTTACGCTAGTTAAAAACATTTAAAACGTACATTATTGTCATGAATATTGTTTTAATTGGTAATCATTTTATTTTCCCTCGTTTCCTTTTTAGTTTAACAAAAGCCATTCCTTAATGACGCCATCCTCTGGGAAGTGACCTTATATTATTGGAAAAGGACATCAACACACACATGAGTGAGTATTAGCATCATCATTTTATTAATTAATCTGTGATTTTGTGGTTTTAGTTTTTGCTTGAACTTGACCAGAGCATATTTCTGAAAGTCTGGTATAGCTTTTTATAGAAATACTTCCTTAACACTGGCATATTTTTTTTTAAAGGGGTCATATGATGCAATTTCAATTTTTCCTTTCTCTTTGGAGTGTTACAAGCTCTTGCTGCATAACGAAGATCTGTAAAGTTGCACACAAAAGAATGTTCTTTTTAGCAGCATCATATGACCCCTTTAAGTTACAGGAATGAAGCTTAAAAACTGTTTTATGCACCCAGTGCTGTGTAAGATGTATTGCTCTTTAAAAGTCAAACAGAGCAAAATAAGAGACAATAGGTGTTCAGACAATAACCAGTCACAGAAGTGAGTCAGAGAGGATCTAAATGTGACATAAAACAGGAACCTAAAAAGCCATAAATATACACAGAAAAATGCCCAACTGTCATCTCTTTTACTTTCAGCATACAGTACATACATAAGGACCTCAAAAAATTTAAAAGACTGGGTAAGCATTTATCATCTTTATCTCCTCCATTTCTGTTGCTGCAAGTTCTAGTGAAAATATTTTCTTCAAGAGCCACAAAGGATGAAATTTCAGCCAGCTGTTCATGTTGAAAGTGATTATAAACCTTTGTATCTGTACCAACACTGTAGATTGATATAGAGCGATGATCAGAAGCTTATTGGTGAACAAGAATATATTGTATTAAAATCAGGGGCCAGGAATCCACTCGCTATTAGGTGATGGGGTTCTTCCATCTGTGCTGGCATTAAGGTCAAGCTTTTTGTCTTCAAGTCTTATTATTGCTCTCAGTAGTTCTCCACTACACAGAGTTAGCAAATTAGTTTCGATATGACTAGGCTGCAGCCTCTTTTTCCCCTAAATTTCCCTTAAATTATTAACTCACTGTTTCCAGTAGTCCCTGGAAGATTGATTCTGACAGGATTTTTAAGACTAATGCACGTACTACCATAACCTACGTATTAAAAGTGAAAAGGAAAAATTTGTGTAATGACACATTCCAACCTGCTCTTAACAGCAGGAAGAGTACTTTGACCATGATTATTTTTCAAAGCATTTCCTTCCTTGATGAAATGGACAAGATGTACCAATAGAAGCACCTGGTTTTCTTCATGCTTTCCTTGACCTGATATTTAGGGAATAGGCTGTATCTAGTCACATGCAATGGAGCATACAAAGTTAATTTATCAAAAGTATGTTCTTCTTTGTCACAGTAACAGACTCACAAGCCTAAATTAAAGATCGCAATAACAGTTCCCAGTTTATTTTGAACCGGACATACCTGAAAAAGATGTTTAAGTGAGTCACAGTTATGAACTTCATAGCATCTCTGGGCTTCGTTTCCCAAAAGCATTATCTTAAAAGCATTTACATCAGTGGTCTCTACAATTTACTTAAGTTTGCAGTGTTGTTGAGAAATGCAGCCCTGAACAATTCAGTGACTGGTAAGTCTGAAGTATTGGTTAATTTTATGTAGGCACACCCACTTTCCCGTGTGCATTTTGAAGTATTATTATACTTTTTCTAGTCATTTTTGTCGCTGGAATTTTTGCGTTTTGATGTTGATGAGAGAATATGTAGGCATTATTTCAGTTTATTTTCAAAAATTTTTTGGGACTAAATCTCATAAATCATGACTGTTTACAAAAATTCAATTGAAAATTTACGGTTACACACCTGGCGAGGGTTATTTTTATTCTGTCTAAAGTCTATCAGGGTGTCTAACTATTCAAAAACAGCTTAACCTGTTAGAAGATATTATATGGTTTTGATTTAAGATAGAGAAGCCCTTGCTCTTAGCCCATGCATTCCAGCACCATAAGAAGTTTGGAAAGTAATACCGCTCCTCTTTGAAGTGCCCCCCAAGATCAAGTCTTTGACATCACTAACTCATTTCATGTCTAAGCAAATAACCCTCACCTTCTTGAAGTTCCAGGCTCTGATCATGTTGCAGTAAAGTGGATTCATGTTCATCTGGACTTCTGGCCAACTCGCTATGTGGACCCTAGATTTTTGTCGCTCAATTGAAAGAACATCTGTCGCTTTTATGAAAACCGTATTGGCTTGTGACTGTGTAGTCACTGACGATTGACGAACCAGTTTTAAAGCTCCTTTGTTTGAGTCATTATCATGGTTTAGAGAGAAAAATGTTTAGATATTTTAGAGCAGGGGTGCCCAACCCTGTTCCTGGAGATCTACCTTCCTGCAGAGTTTAGCTCCAACCCTGATCAAACGCACCTGAACCAACTAATTAGTATCTGAAGGAGCACTTGATAATTACAGACAGGTGTGTTTGATCAGGGTTGGAACTGAACTCTGGAGGATGGTAGATCTCCAGGACCAGGATTGGGCACCCCTGTTTTAGAGACATAAGATATGGGGCAAGCTGAGTGTAAAGTTGTCTTAATCGAAAGCATCAAAGAGTAACGAAACACCAAAGAAATCTCTTAAATCTTGAATTATCCATCGTGGGTCTTTAGTAAACGGGCAGAGGCCCTACTGGGCTGGTTAACCACCCACACTGAACTGGGATCAGGCCTTTAGAAGCTGCGTTGGGGAACATCTGTGAGTGCGGTGAAGCTCTCACTCACTCAGTATTTGTGGGTGGTTTGTTGTGCTATTTTGGATTGGGTGCTGCTGCTAAGGGCCAGTCTGGCAGAGAGACGTGTGGGGAAAGCCACAGTGGCGTCTGTCTCCTGGGGCCCTCAGCTGAAGAACCGCTAAGGGTCCAACCATTACGTTCTGATGACTGTGATGCTCTAAAAATTACTCAGGGGTCACCTCCGGACAGATTTTATGAACTTGTAACAGCATAGATGTGATTATTTGTCATCTTGCACATAAAGTAGAGTTCACCCTTTCCCTTCATTTATCATTTACTATATTAATTTTGGTTAAAGAGTGCTCTCAGACTTTTTCAGTGGCTTTGGTTTTGGAACCATTTTCCCAAGAACATTTCTTCTTAACATTTTAATTGTTAAAGATTTATATGCCATGGCATGAACCAAACCAGCCAGCTGGTGAATCACAACATTGTAAACTTTGATTTGCAGCAAAAAAAAAATTTGAAAAAAGTACAAGACTGTGTACTTAACAACTTTTAATGACATTTGGGAAAATTAAAGTGGCTTTTAATATAAAGATGTTTTTTTCATATAGAAACAATATATTTAACATTTATTGTGAAATATGCATATATAAATAAATATTTAGGGTTTTAGAAAAACTGACTTTTACATAATTTGCAGTACTTCAAAGTAGGGCTGCACGATAAATCGCATGCGATATTTAATGCGCATCTTGTCAGAAAGCCGGTTCTGTAATCAGCGGTAAATCTCCATCATCTGCGTGCTTTCACATTGAGCAGCATTAACTACACAGAGCCGTTGTTCACTGACGAGCTGCGCAAAAAATCGCGCGAATATGAACGTGGTTTTGCGCAGCTCGTCAGTGAACAACGGCTAGTTAATGCTGCTCAATGTGAAAGCCCGCAGGTGATGGAGATTTACCTCTGATTACAGAACCGGCTCTACTGATAAGATGCGCGTTAAATATCGCATGCGATTTATCGTGCAGCCCTACTTCAAAGCAGTGGGTGCACTTAATTATTTTAGAATTCTCTTGGTGTGATTTTCTTGACTCTGTTCTCTGATAGGTGGAGATTTCTATGCAGAATTTAAGTAGAATTTACATGTAGTTTTTGCCAAGAATTACGTTGTTAAACAATTATTTAAAAAATAAGTTGAAAAAATGCAGGCTGATGGCTTCAACAAAAGCATATACCATTGATTAACAACCTCGTTGCTCACAGTATGTCTGTATTTAAAGTTTTCTAAGTTATTGTTAAAAATCAGTTTCCATATGGAGAAAAGAAGAGGTATTTTTACTCCCACAAACCTGACTGCACTTGATAGTAACCATATGATTTCACAACAGAACCACTTTAGTACTGAGAATCACCCAGTGGTTCAGTGGTCAAGAGAAGTACTGATGGTTTTTAAATGTCTTACATTAATATGGATTAGCTCTCTGTGGCTTTGATCAGTTGTCTATCGTGTGTGATGTCCACAATTAGCATTTGTAAGGGGCTTCTGAATTATGGTCATTATTTGATCATTTAGTAGTTACTCGTGAAACTCTGGATTTGACCAGTTTAATGAAGCAGGAACTGCTAATGTAGAGAAGCAAGTCTTCGCTAATATTTTCTTGAATACAGTCCAGTCCATCCCTTGTTCTATAAGCTCAAGTGCAAGGAGCTGTATGATTTAAAGGAGAGCATGTAGTTGAAATCAGCTTCTTATGAAATATTTTGACATTTGTAATGATTTATTGTCTCTGATATGTAAGAATAATGCCCAAGCATCTCCTTCTGGGAAATACAAAGTGCCAGTTGGCCCTTATTGGAACAATATTGTGAGTAACTTTAAAGTAGCCCAGTTGGTTTTCATTTGGAAATATGCAGTAATATACATTTGGACCCACTGATGTTTATCCTAAAATATTATTTAAAAAGTATTGCTTAGTCTAGAAGTATCTCATTCAACTTGAGTAGTCTGAAGCTCACCGATGTTCGAGTCCTATTTGTAGTTGAGATTAATTTACTCCATATCTCTCCATCACAATATTAACAGTCAATTGTTTTTAATTTGAGTTGTGTTCTCTTAAAGAAGTTGCTTGGCAAGGGACAGTCATTACCATCAGTTCAACAACATCATAGTCAATTTACACACATTAACTACAAACTACAAAAAAATTACCTACAAAAAATACAAGTTCAATCTAATATCACCATTTTATCTGATTGATAGATCTATAATGTTACAGTAAACAAAACAATTTTTTGTCTGTCTTCACAAATGGGTACTGGTTTGCATTAAGTTCTGTGACATTTCAAATGATTCCAGTAAAGTCATTTGAAAGTCTAAGCAGCTCTTTGCTCCAGTCTTTACTTGGCATGTCAATAGTGTTCTTTCTCTTTATTAGTTGCCTAGTCTGTGACAAATTTGAGTCAGAAAGCTGTGTAAAACCCTTAATTTCCAGCCCGACATTAGAAACCCATAATATTCATTCATGTAATCCAAAAGCCTCAGTCACAGGTTAGTGCTTGTTTCTCCTGAGTCCACGTGACCCGTTTCGCTTGTATTAGTGAGCGCAGTCTCTCTCAGTTCTTGGAGCATTGTGTTACATCGGGACGCTCGCCCTCACTCATAAAAGCATGCAGTCATTTAGTTTGAAGCATTCTCCCGATCACTTCCAAAAGGCTTAAATATCATCATGAGGCAGACCTGGCTCTGGATGTACCGTATCTTTATTATCCGTTGCTTTAATGGCTTCTGTGGGAATGAAGTCATCTACTTACATCTTACATCTGAATGTTATGCAAAGGTCCTCTGATCTCATTTCCTCTGTTAAGGCAATGGCTCATCAATGAAAAGATGCAGTAAAGATACAAAAATGTGTGTCTGCAAATATAATCCAGACTGACATGTCTTGAAAATTATGCACTTTTGTGTTTGACCCAAATGATTTTGACAAACACATAATATTTTTTTGGTTATTTTTTTTAACTGAATTATGCTCGACAGTTCTGGCAGCTCTGTCATCAGCTGTCCCAGATGAAGGTCGGTGGAATCACATATTTCTTGGAATAGCTTGTTTTTGTCTGCTAACTGATTTATTTTTTATGTTATACTGGATGTGACATTCCTGTTACCTCTGACACTAAATCAGTACTTTTAGATTGTACCAAAAGCCTTTTAGGTAAATCATTGTTATGTCACATTAATGCCTTTTCGAATGCTTATGATATTTTATCTGTTGCCAGGGATTGCTTTGGGTGGATTTCTGGAGTGGAGAAATTATGGATCTCATATGCTGTGAGTGTGTCATTAAAACAACATTGTTTCTGAGTCAAATTTTTACTTTGGGTGGCATATTATTCATTATATTATTATTGGCTTTATTCAAACAATTAATGAAAAAAATCCCTATTCATCAAGTTAATCAGGAGTGCCAGCACTATAATTTTACTCAGTGTTATTTGGACAGTCATAAGCGGTGTTTGTTCCAAGTTCTTTAGCGCTTCAGCCGGTTCTGAACTGACGCAGAGGTGCACAAACCACAGGATTGGCCGAACACTTGTCAAGCTGAGCGGTGCAGTCTGGCTCACTCTGAGTTTCTGCATTCTCAAACTTGCTAGATTCTTAATACATGGCAGCCGCTCTTCCGCCACGTGGCAAGCTCCATAAAGAGCAGCTTTCTTTTAGTTTGAGGTACAGAGTGTTGAGATTCAGCTCATGCCGAATCTCTTTACCCTGTGCCAGACTCCAGCCTGAGGTGAACCTCAGTGCACAAGTACACCACTCAGCAAACCAGGTAAGACCACCCTTGAGAATTACACTGTCTGGGCCAAATCACATTTTTTTGGGGCTTATGCAAAGTTTAGAACCCCAACGTTTTGAGGGTTAACTGGATAGTTCACCCTAAAAGTGAAAATGCTGTCATTATTTACTCACCCTCATGTTGTTCTAAACCCAAATTTATTTCTTCTGTGGAACACAGAAGAATAGCATGACTACCTCTTACCATACAATACAGTGAATGAGAAATGAGTCTGTCAAGTTCCAAAATGACAAAGAAATTTGTCTACAAAAATGATTAAAATGCTTCTGAACATCATCTGAAGCCATACTATACTTTTTTTTGGTAAGGAACTGATTACTTAAAATGTTGACATCTGTCCTACCTCTTCTTGTTGGACTGATGAGAGAAAAAGTGATGTCTGATTCGTGGACAATCTTTTGAGATAGATTTTTTTCAATGAGTCGGTTGGTCCAGTACTCCAAATCGATCTGAATGATTCATTCACAAATTGGACTCTTAACAATCTGGTTGGAGGGGAAAATTATCAGTGAATAACAATGACTTAAATGTTAGTTTCTTTCATTCATATTGCTTTGGTAGACTTAAAATATAGCACAAAATTGTATTAGTATATATCAAGTATAAATCAAGTATAATTAACTTTTTTCTTTTTTTTCTTTGCTGTTATGATATTTTTAGGCATGACATCCCAGTTCATATTTACATTCATGCAAAACAGTCGCTGAAATGTTCTTCAAAAATTTATTTTTCACGTTCATTGGAAGAAAGAAAGCCATACGGGGTTAGAGCAAATTGATGGTGAGCAAATTATGACAAATTGCCATTTTTGAGTGCGCTATTTCTTGGTGTCTGATTTTGTGGCAGTGAACCCACAGACACCATGGGACACAGATGATAAATTATATGCTTGCTCAAGAGACCTTTAAATATCAAATGCACATCAGTTGGTAATGTAATGCCTATAATTTACAGACATGGTCAAGCCATGTTTGGTTTTATAGTAACCTACATATGTGGCTTGTGGTCTTAATTCAGATTAAAATATATTGCACCTCCTATTTGCCTGTCAAAGTCAGCAAAAAAAGAGATTCTTGTTTCTATTTTTGTAAGGACTGTTAAACATGCTAAGCTCGTAGACAAGGCATGTGAGTCTTTTAGTATAGAAACCTAACTTCCGCTCATGCATTCATGCCATTGTCTGCCATTCAGGGTTCACACACCCTCCCACAGTCCCTCCTGACCAGACCTAGGCATCAGATTGTAAGGAGAGAGTACAGACCAGGTGCAAACAAAATGTGAAATACTTTGAGTGGGTGGAACTGCAGGTCATGGAGGAGAAGGTTTACCATGCCTCTTTACATTTTTATAGGCCCTGAGATTTACAGTTTCCCTCTAAGGGACTGAGATTCTCATCCCACAGCATGGGATTCCTCTCTGAAAGATTGAGCTGACACATAAACAGGCTGCCAAAGATGATCTGGATGAGCGTCTAGTTTATAACCAGTCACCATTTATGTATATAACCCTTCACTTATGCTGCTGCTTTGCATCATGGTTTGAATTAACATCTAATGGCCTTGATGCTTATCTGAGGAGTTTTCCCCCAAAGTAATAAAGCAAAATTTTTTGTCGAATGATAGCGTCTACAGTGGCTTTAGTTGTTTGGCAATATTTGGAGTTAATTGAACTTGTGTTGATGAAAGTACTCAAGCAAGTTCCTTCTTGGAGCAAGTTCCTGTTCTTCAGTGTTTCTTACAAAGGAGAATTCCTTTATTCCTAACATTTTATAGAATTTTTTTTTTGTTGCTTTTTTGTTGCATATTTGTAAAATGTAATTGTATCAGTATTTATGAAATCAGTGTTTATGAGAATGACCAGTTTCCATAGATTTTTGTTTGTTTGTTTATTTATTTATTTTTTTCCATAAATGGAAATCTGTAAGCAAAATATATATATTTTTTTACAGTCATCATTACCATCCTATTCGGATACCTCAACCAGGAAGTCAGTACTTGTTGATCCTTAAGTTCTTATTAGGAAAATGCACACAGCTTTCTCACTCTTTTTTTTATGTCTGCCAGTGCAAGCTATTTGTGGAAGTCATCCCTGTCTGTAGCAATGTTTCTGATGGAGCCCAGACCAGAGGAAATGCCAGGCGTTCCCAGATAAGCTAGCTTTCCTCCATTCTGGAATAAAGCACACTGCAGACAGACCACATTCTCCCAGGGATCAAATAAAACCCACCAAGAGAAGCTCTCTCTGCCGCCATTCAGAAATATTTAGACTTTAGAACAGTATTTGAGCCATTTTTCAGCAAAATCCACATAACGCTTTCTGAATGACTGTTTTTACAAAAGCAGCCATCCTATGGCCAAGTGAGACACTTTGATAGTATACTTGGAATTCTGAGGATCATTCTAAATATGAATGAAGATAAATAGGGATTTTATTTAAACTTACTATTAAATCAACAAGCAAATGGATTACAGTTAGGATATTTCCTTATACACCATTAAAGGTTAAGGTAGATGATCCAATGAAACCTCTTAATTTTGCTATAAAGACAGGAAAACTTGTAAAAATCTGGACCAGGAGACTAATGGGCCCTTAATTTATAGCAGACAGCAAAACCATTTGCAATTCTGATGCAAAATGGCACTGGTCCAGACTTATTTGGCCCAAGCAATTGTGTTCAGTAAGACTGAGACGTAAGTATGACTACAGTAAATGGGCTTTCAGCATATTATATGCTGTCCTGAAGATATTTGTGACATTTAAGTTCCTAATATTTGCTCTGCCATTTATGTGCGCTGCAGTAATTTCTCCACGGGGAGCTGCTGAGCAGAATATGTTTACATTAATATATTACTGTTTTGCTTAATGGACTACACTAGGTTCTTCGCTCTCTGCTTTATATTAATAACCCAAATAGACATGAGGACTGTATAAAGAACATGGCTTGGAGTGTTGTCCTGGTTTTAGTAAAACATTGAGCTGTATTTACGGATAAAAGGTTAGCCTGGCATGCATTTGTAATATGGGTGCAGATTATTTATTTACATGAGGATCTCTATACTAGTCTTACATTCTGTCTATATAAATACTATCTAGAAAGAGACTTACTTACTCCATTATTCTGCTTTCTCTTTGATAGATGATGATCAGAAGCCTGAAACAATTAACCAGTTGGCAGATTTAGAAACCTGGATGGTGTAAATCAGAAGGGGGGCCACAGGCCACATTAAAAATGTCGCAGTTTTCCCAGTTTACGCTATCAAAATATCACATTTTGAGTACACAAAGTACAAGAAAAAGTACTGGATAACACCATAGAGTTGCAGTGTATCACAGTCTACTTTTCTGGTGCTTGGTAAAATTTTTGTAGGAGTTCACTAAGTGTTTATAGTCTTGTGTGTTGGAACTAGGTTATGCCAAACTACACACCCTCTTGCAGTGTGGTTACTATACCAGAGAGCACAACCGAAACTGTCCATTCAGCAAGGTTGTACGGCAGGTCAGTGAGAAGCATGACGGAAGCTTCACTAAATAAAGGGGAAATTTGTGGCCAATGTGAGAGCCTCCTGCTTAAATCAGCTAGTTATATAGAATCATAAGGGCTATAATCGTGGTCACCTAAATACGACCTTTAGATTAAGGAATGGAACAGTTTAGCCTTGCTTCATGGCAAAGAGAGTAAAAAATTGCATGGTGAAGAACAAGATGAAATAATGTTTGGCCATGTTTGACTCAGATATTTTGCTCCAAGTTTTCCTTTTCTATAGTTACAACAGTGGCGCTAATCACTGGTTGAGAAACCCAACCATTTGAATTTAGAATATGCTATTATTTCCAAAATAAACCAGTGAAAAACTTTAATGCCTCAAACATATGGGATGTTTTGGATGAGCATGCCTTTTTGAAACTTGCACAACAACACGCTATGTTAACCAAAAAAAAAAAAAAAAGAAAGGATAAAAAAAAGTGTTGCTACGTTTTCCTTTCTTTATATTTTAAATTAAATATATTTGAAAAAGAAAAATTTTAATAATAATTGTAAATACACATTTAAATTTTAAACAAAAATTTAATATATATATATATAATTAAATTACAAAAATATATTTTAAATAAATCTAATGAAAAATGTATAAAATCGAAAAGGCTATAAAGCATTTGTTTTTTTTTCTAAATGTTTATAAATGTAAACAATTTAATTGAAACAATATGGATAATAATTGTTTATATATATTTCTTTCAATTGAATTCTCAAGTAGCACCCACATTTCCTCTACATTTCCTCTTGGTAGCACTTCATGGCCTTTGTGGCCTAAAAAGCCTTTAATTGGATGATCCACAGGTTCATTAGTCTCATTCATCAGCCGCTAAATCAATTATTTTTGTATTCACACAATATTCGTCTGACTGGGGTCCCCTGGGAAGAGCTGAGCCCCGCCTCACTCCAGGCTACTCCCTATGACATTGAGATTGGACACAATTGATGTGGCTCCCAAAAGGCTTGGTTGCCAAGATTCAAAATGAGGAATGTTTTTGGAACAATGAACATATAGAGGCTGATTTTCAATTGTGATTTTCCCATTGCATGCAAAGGTGGATGAAATAGAAAGCTTAAGAGATTTTGTTGGCCGTTTCAGAAACTTCCAAGCGCAAAACAAAGAAGGATATTTCTTGAAATGTCTATCTAGAATTTTAAGGATAGCATGTCAAAAGGCACAAGCGCAAAGTCAAACGTCCGTCTAGCACATCTTTACTTAGAAGAAGGAGTTGTATGTGATGTAATTGTAGCTCATTATCATATATTGCACAATATTGATGTTATTTATTGTGGATGTCTGATAGAAAAATCTCTTAATCACCAGTAGATTTGTAGGTTTATGTAATTGCTCAGTTTTGACATATTGAACGGCTGCAACTTTTGCTAAGATGTCAGTTACAGTACCAGTGTCACGATCACCAACTGGAGTGCCCATGAGCTCCACCAGTGGGCACTCCATCCCTGACTTTTGCCATTCACCCTGGACTACATTCCCCATAATCCTTTGCCGGACTCATCATCTATTGCATCACCTGTCACTCATTAGATCTCATCATCAGTTCACAGCTGTCTCATATTAGAAGGACTTTAAAAGATGCACACACACTCGAACACTTCGCTGGTGATTGTTTAGCATGTAATGATTCCTAGTTTCTGTTATCCTGCCCGTGTTTCTTTGTTTTGCCTTGCCTTGCCTTGCCTTGCCTTGTCTTTGTGTATTTTGGATCTTGGACTGTTCTGTATCTGGTTTTTATGATTGTTTTGCTGCCTGCCCTGACCATTGCCTGTTTACGGATTACTCTTTGTCTTTGCCTGGGATATTATTGTTTGCTGGTACTGGCCCCTGCCTGTCTGACCACATTTATGAATAAAGCCTGCATTTGGATCCTCAACTCCGTTGTCACTACACCTCCTTCGTTACAGACAGTCTGTACAGTCTGTTCAGTCTGTACAATTGGATTTTCCTGTTACCACTTTGTGTGACTTTTGCAATAAGCTCTCAGTTCCAACAGGAAGTGTTTCTAATTCTTAATAAGGAGATATGAGTGGTCACCCTCCCAGTCACCTTAACATTTATATACACTGAACAAAATTATAAACGCAACACTTTTGTTTGTATAAGCCACTTTTTCAGGCACGCAGCGTGATGAGACTCTATGGCCTGGGTTAATTATCTAGTCATAAATTAATGCAATAAGTATCTTTTAATTTATTTAAATAGTTATTTTTTTATTATATTATTGTTTTGAACAGCAAAATTTGACTCTCTGGCTTTATTGTTGAAGTGGTTTGGTGATGTTGGCCCAATTTCTAACCAGACTGTCATTACACCAGTCGTCCAGAGCATTGAGGGCTTCCCTCGAAGGCTTGCAAGTGCATTTGAGTATAAATAAGTGTGAAGGCTAGAGGAAAAAATACTGACAGAGGCCACACTGTGTTTAGCTGAACTGGAGCTTTCCAGCCTTCTGCCTGTTTTTGTCATTTCCTTTCCCCTTTAATTGGAAATCGTCTTGATGTTTTGTTGCTAATTTCATCTGCTCCCTTTGGGAACCAATAATAATAATAATTCCATTCCAAATTAGCTCTCAGACTGCGTATTAGTTGCACATGTCATTTTGTGAACATATCTGTCATTCTGCTGGACTTTATGATGTAATTATTTCATTTTAACTGTCATATCCTGCTTCGTTGCTAACTATTAGCAGAAACATTAAATCTTGTCGTTTAAAGACAATTTTATCATCAACCATAAGACTTGGGGAAAAATTTGAAACTTGATTATTAAACTTTCCAGACTGTCCAACCAAAGTTATGAATAGAGGAATGACTGTGTTATGTACAGTGTCTTTATTGATGTGCATTAAATAAAAGTTAAGCTCGTCTGACATGCAGTTGTAGTTTTTTTATCTAAATCTCTAAGCCCTTGTGAAATTATAGGTGTGAAATCCTAATGTAATTAAAATGACTACATTCACAAATATACTTGGAATTGTTGGAATACTAATACAAAATAGATTTATAAAGTTAAAATTGGGCTTTTTTCTACTTTGTTAAAAGTTTTATTCCCATTGCGACAAATCATTTAACTGACCAATACAATTTCTCTTCACGTTCCAGCAATGTATTTTTCCTAAGCCTAACCCTACTCTAAACCTAACCATGATTTTAATTTGGGATCTGTAAAGAACCAAAATTCAACCTCAGAAGAGGCCACAGGGTTTTCTGATGACTGTAATCCGAATAAACTCATGTTTTGAGCATGCTTCACAGCGTATAAACAGCAACGTGAAGAAAAGTGTCTAGAATTAAATAGATCTATTGGAGTATATTTCATTTAAAATGAAAATTGCTATCATCTGCTTGGCCACAATGTGGTCTTTCCAATGAAAGTGAGCAGGAAATATCAATAGGTGTAAAAGTCATATAATTTGGATCAGACAAGAAATATATGTACAGATGTTTGTGTTAGCCTTAATCTGAATTTTAACAGTTTAGACTTACAACTAAAGGCAAAATCAAAAACTGTTTTGTCTGCCTACTGTTTGTCTGACTAAAACTGTATGGCCTATAAAGAGTGTTCAGCACCAGTTTTAAACCTTCAACTGGAGCAGAAGAGGGAAAAAAAGCACTTTGTGTTGTGGTTGGCAAGAAAAAAAAAACCTTTTTAATTTTAAGATGCATGTGCAGATAATTCTACAAAAGCTGCGCTACTAAAGTGGAACGCTTGAAATATTATAAACAGTGTAATTAGAAGGCTTTTATGTCATTTATAACACCAGACTTAAAAATAGAAAGCATGCGAGTGTGTATTTGTGCTGTCTGGCTCACGGATCAAGTAGACGCAAGTAAATTGCTGTTGTTACTGTTAGCATGCAGCTGTGGTGCCAGTGTTTCTATATTGACCTATTACAGGGACTTTGATTTTGCCAAGTACTTGGATCAAAATCCCTTTGGTGGTCCTAGAACAACTGTCAAACCTAGTCCAAAAACCGCTACTCACAACCTTACCACTAACTAACCAGCTAACAGCAGCCTTGACTGCATCACCTCAACAAAAGAGACTTTTTTTTTAGGGTATTTAGGTTGTGTTTTGCTACATGGCTTTTGTGATGCAGCTATTTCTTTTGCAGTTTCAGCAGTCATTAATCTCAGCGCTGTAACTACAAATGAGTCTGATGTGCTTGTCACATTTGACATTAAGGAAAGTGTCTATGGAAAGAAACTGTTATTGTATGAGGCAGTCTTTGGAAAACACTTGTATATGTCAAAACTACATTCATTTTTTAGCATCTACTGTGCAAGTGATCTGTCAAATTACAGGTCCTCAAACACTCTTCAGTGACTGGAGAACCCACCCATGAAGGCCAGAGAACTATATTACAAATGTAATTTCTTCTCTGCAAATAATCCCTTTATTGCTTAATATCGATGGTTATTAGAACCTAAGACTGTTACATTTTTTTTTTCAGTAAATGTGTTATACAGAGGTATTTCCCTGATAACCACATGGTGGTTCAAAGCTCTGTGCTATAAATGTATCCAGTGGGTATCCTGGACTCTTTCAATGCTGGCCAGCTCTACGGTTTTCTCAAGCCAACACACACTTTAAATCAGACTCAGTGTTTTCTACCACTGGTTTGGGCCCATAATGTCTTGATTGTTTCCCTCGAGTGAAATTTTCCCCTGTTGAGAATTTTTAGCATAGCGACATTTTCCTTTTTTGAGACTGCTCCCACAAAAACAATGTTAATGCTTTCAAAGAGCTTCTATGATTAGACTCATACCTTTCTTTAATATGGATTTTTACATTGCAATAAAAAAATATAATTATTATTATTATTAAAAGTGGCAAATAATACATTAATCGTAAACAATAATATAATATTAAATAATCACATTTTTATTTCATAATAAAAATAGCTAATGCTATTTTAAATAAGTGATAAGTAAATAAGTAAATATGCCTACTGACAATAAACTAGTCCAAACTGAATTTTTGTACTATGCTAGTTACAACCCAGATAAAGCATTAAACAGTGCAGGAGCTCAAGACTCAGGCGTATAGTGTTTGTGCTGCTCTCTAACAGTAGCCCACAAGGAATGCTGGTAATTAGCTCTGTAATCACAGGCTTTGCAAAATCTGCAAAAATACACAGCTGATCTCTGTGTGAAAGGGTTTGTGGCGGTTTTCTAATGTGTGATCAGCAGCTGTCTTCTTTTTGTTCTCAGTCATAAATATCATAGCATGACCACAAATTAGGACCATATTGGCCAATAAATCCAATTGAACAAATCTAAAAGTTAAATACTGAGAGCAGGTTAACAATTAATTACATATATTTACAATATATCTGTATAATATTGAAATCATTTGCTGTCAGATATCAATGTTTTAAGGCCAGATGATGATACACTGATTTGAGTAAATTGATCCAGTTTTATAACATCCAAATGTTCTTCTCATTTTTTAAAATGTATGTAATCCCACATTGTTTTATCTACCACAGGTGTGTGATACGAGACAGAGCGGATGAGATCGACTGAATAGATTGTTATGTTTGGAAAGATGGTTGGATGATGGTGGTGATGGTAAGAAAAGCTTTGCAGGTGAAGGTACAGTGGATCAGCAGTGATAAAAACATTCCCAGCATTCACATTCTCATGTTATGCAATATTTAAATACATATGGGCCTCTTGTTTTGATCAATTCGTTCCTTTCAGACACTTCCATTTGGGAGAAAACTGTAGGAATGTGTGCAGATGTCTTAGATCAAGGTGTGATATTGCTCATGTGGGACTGTAAGTGAGCACAGACAGGTTTGATGGAGACTTTGCAAAAACTTTGGTTTAATTTCAAAAGGTGAATTACCAGTTACCAAGGTGAGTGTCACCAGAGGAACGATTGTTTGAATTCAACCCACAAGTGGAAATGTGGCTCAACATTTGATCCTCTTGCTCTGGGCTTTTCTATTATTGTGTGACACCTTGGTTGAAAAACTGCCATATTATTTTTTTATAAAGAGAGTTCCCTTTCATGGGAACTTCGAACTGCGTCCTCTAGGGGTCGCTATGGGGAACGCCTCGTCGTGACCCGTGTCTGAAGCATACATTGAAAAAACACCAACTCGTTGGCCGGCGACAGCCATGACGTCACTACCGGTGCGACTATAGTATAAATAGGCGCCGGGAGCACACATCATTCTCTTCTTCATCTTCATTGACTGTTCTGTTTGAAGCGTGCATTCCAAGGAAAAAGTAAGAGCTATCTCTTTCATTATGGCGAGCACTAGCACAGCATTTAGAAGGTGTGTGCGTCCGTATCATCGCTATTTGACACCAGATGACACACACGATCTATGTGTTGTTTGTTTGGGCGAAGAGCACGCACGCGATGTCCTCGAGGATTGTTTTGCTTTTTGCAAAGGACACTTGGGTCAAAGACAAATAAAAGTGTCCAAGATAAAGAAAAGGAGAAGTATTGGTTTAAAGCATGTGCCAAGTTCCATGTTGGCTTCATTTGGGTTGAAATAGAAAAAAATGGATGCTGAAATTTAATAACTCTTAAAATGTGGTAAAATATCATGTCAAGAAAATATTGAAAACATGTTTATATTAAATTATAAATGTTTTGTTATTTGATTGATCAAAAATACAGTAAAACATTAATCTTGTGAAATATGATTACATTTTAAAATACCCGTTTTATATATATATATATATATATATATATATATATATATATATA
>NW_015555704.1:185322-206570 GCF_001515605.1 Sinocyclocheilus anshuiensis
TAGTTTTTAGTTTTTTTCTAACATCAGGATATTTGTATCCGTGACTTTTTTTGACCATATGCCAAATAGTGAATTTTAAAAACATGCTTGTCATAAAAGAGGTGTATAATAATTGTATGTATACATTTCATTTTTTACTTATTTTTGAAAAAATGAATAAAAAAATAAATTAAAAAGAGCCAATCTCCATTATCAGGAAAAACTGCCATACTCTCTTCATCAAGCCAGTACATTATAGTGAAATGAATACTGATTTGAATGTCTAAACATGCACAAACCAGGTGTTCACGCACAAAGAGTTTGTTGACAATTTTTCTATAGAGCTCTCACCTGGTGGGCACCATTCTGGGGTTTGGTGAAATCAGCAGAATTTTCCCACAGCGGGGACAAAGACTGCACTATTCTCTTTCAGTGCCTGTTCCCGCTAAGTGTATATGAGAAACTGGATCAATAGATGGTTTTGATTTGAACAGTGGCTACAACAGCAACAAGTATTTGTTTCAGTAAAGTAGCTGTTCAGACAAAGCTCTGGTTTCATATTAAAGTAGGATATGCAGCGTTCTCCTTTGAGCGACTGAATCAGATGGGCACAGCTGCAGAGCAGCAAGTGTTGGCAGTGTTGTAGATCTGATGTTCATTGTTCGAGTGAGAGGCCGAGGAGGATTATATGTGTGAGAGTGTGTGTTTTTTATCTCCCTCAGCACTATGTGTTGCTGTGAGGTGTTCGCTCCAGCCTCCCTCTCTAAAGGAGCTCATTCATGCATCTGAGGCAAAGAGACCAGCACTCCGTAGGCTCACATTTCTGTGGGCCTTTTGTCCAGCCCCGCAGAGAGTGCTGGGGAAATAGGGATGTGCGCAACCCAATATTAGCCCTCATGTTTGTTCACTCGCTCCTCTGTTCTTCGATATCATCGATGCCATGGAAATAGAACAAGTTTATTGTGGCATGTTTATTCCTCTCACTAATGAAAAATGTTTATATAAACAAAATATATAAAAATTCAAACTATATATTATAAGCCATATATGTTTATTTCATATATAGTTTAATTTGAATTTTTTTAATTATTTTAAATATGCTATATATATTCAAACATGTCATATTATAGAAGAATTAAACTAATTGTATTATTTTCTTATTTATTTATTTAATATTTAATTTATTTATTTATTGGATTTATATATTAATGTAAAATATATATATATTAATATTTACATTAAAATGCTTGTTTTATATATAGTTTAATTTGAATTATTTTTATTATTTCAAATTTGCTATACATGTGCTAAACATATCTAATAATTAAAATAAATACAATTTTAATGTAATATTTTGCATTAAAGCTTTAAACAAGTAAACATTTAAAAAAATTATTGAAATATAATATAGAAAAATAAAACAATATATAATGAAATTATTATATATGATATAAAAGTAATAATATATAATTCATAAAAAAATAAAAATAAAAAAACCCCAGGAAAAACAAGGACACAAATTTAGCTCTTTTTGAAATAAAGCTTTAAACCATGTAATAAATATTTTAAACAAGTATACAGTGTAATTCTTTATCAGTTGCATATATGGAAACCAAAACATTTGCAGGGTAAATATTGTGGCACAGAGGCATCTCTCAGTTGTCTGTGGTGGTCACTTATATATGGGCTGTCGTCAGACCCCTAAGAAGTGCACACTGTAGGTTTGCCAGAACTTATGCAACACAGCACCTCAGTTCATCCATCTTGTCCAGACAGTATGCTCTGCCCACTGTTCAAACACTGGAGGATCTGGCTTCAGAGCTCAGCTAACAGATGAGTTAACAGAAGGGAATCTGAGGTGATTCACCCAGTGTGTTACTGTGCTGATCATCAAAAGACAGTTTTCGTAGTTAAATTGATTGACTTTAAATCAACTCATTGTTAATACTGAGGAGACTGGGCTTGGTTGGTACAGGGTTCATTTCTAGTACTATATTAGGGTGCAGTCACAGATACATATTTTTGGTTCCTTTGTAACCATTTTTGCTGCAGGAGTCAAAGTCAACAAAAATGCCTCACCATTTGTTGTCTAAAATGTTAGTTTCTCAATATTACTGTTTAGTAGCATTTGCACAGACCGTCTGATGACCGGTGTTGTGCAATATCTCCCCATGCTTAGTGAGTACTGTATGTTTATAGAAGCTGTGAAACCTGATACAGTTTAAAGAGATGCAGTTTACTTTAATACGGACATGTGTGTCATAATATAGTCCTCAAACTGTGTTGTGCTATGGAAAGCTGTTATACAGAGAGCTCGTCTGTTCTGTCAGACCAGAATAAATGTTTCCATTTATGACTTGCATTTCTCCTCAGGGTGACTGAAAGTGGCGATCTCTGCACGCCTGTAATGCTTCTCAGCTGCCTGTCACACAGCGAGCATATGATGTCACAACCTTGTCCAGCTTTTCCTGGGCTTGAAACAAAATGGAAAAGCAAACACCTGTGGGTGTAACATCCCCTCTCACGCGATGTCAAGCGGGCTGCAGGAGAGCACGGTCAGTACTGAGTACTGACATGTATGCATATGACAGTTGAGCCTGGTATTTCACACATCAGTGAAGTGTGGCTGTAAACGTTAACAACATTGCCTAGCTGAAGCCTCAGTCTTCCGTTCACTGCTGAGCAACTATTCAGTCCTAAAATTCATCATCTTGTGCATTTTTAAAAAAAATATTCTGCTCAAATACTGCTCAAATGAGAGAACTTTGAAACTAAGCTAGGCATTACTGTTGTATATAGATATGTTTGGTGGTAATATCTGATTTCTGTGGAAAACCACGTTTCCCTATGCAGTTGCAATAAAACATCTGAACCAGTGTTGTTATCGTTTACTAAAACTATTAAAATCATTTTCTATCATAGAAATGAAGATAAAATAATACAAAATAAAACAAAAACAAAAAATTAGAAGTGTTGGCTCTGCAACTAAAGAAAATAAGCCTAAACTGAAGTACTAAAATTATACTAAAACTGACTTGGATGAGTGATGTATCGGTATCATATGTTAGCAGCCGATATTAGAGATTTTTCATTTTTGATATCAGACAGCCGGTATTTGAGTATTCGTATACAGTATACTATTATACTGTATACTAATTTCTGCTACTTTTACATGACATTTGCTGCCATTTAACACTCAATTAAACACTCAAGTCTGAATTTAACACTCAATTAAATCTTTAGAAAGATGTCCAAGAAATTAATATCCATTTTTCATACTGTACATTGTGTTGTGATTTCTAAATTTAGTTAGTATATAAATCAATTGATTTTAGTCCTGTTTTAGTTTTAATTTAAAATAATGTCAATTTTTTTTTTTTTTTTTTTACAAATTGCCCATTTATCGGTTTTTAAAATAAAGACAGGAAAATGTATCATTGTGTGTATATTAGATGTTTAACGTGTATATAACATGTGTATACAAGTTGTTTAAAGACTGTATTTGTCTTTATACTTGAAGAATAGATACAATTTTATGACCAGCTTATAAAAAAAGTGAGTGACGTGACATGTGGCCAAGTATGGTGACCCATACTCGGAATTAGTGCTCTGCATTTATCCCATCCAAAGTGCACACACACAGCAGTGAACACACACACACACCGTGAACACACACCCGGAGCAGTGGGCAGCCATTTATGCTGCGGTGCCCGGGGAGCAGTTGGGGGTTCGGCGCCTTGCTCAAGGGCACCTCAGTCATGGTATTGAAGGTGGAAGAGAGCGCTGTACATTCACTCCCCCCACCTACAATCCCTGCCGGTACGAGACTCGAACCCACAACCAATGGATTTCAAGTACATAAATGTAATGTAAATCCAAGGGGTCATATACTTTTTCCTACAACATTCACTTTCAAAGATAAGCATAAAAGTCATCATTCATCTTATGTGCTGTTTTATTTCCACATGTATAGCAGCTTTGCCTGGTGATTTGATCTGTTTGTTGCTGTCTGATACAGTACAGTGGTGGGAGCTGCATGAATTACAGGATCCGTTTTAACCATGAGTTAGCAGGAGCTCACTGCAGGAAATTAAAAGCTAGAGCAACTTCCTTTCAACTTCCCGCATGGCCTCTCATCTCATGCCAGTGCCTTAATGAATAGTAAATTATTAGTCTCTGGCTTCCTTTTTCGCCACAGACAGTTTACAGTAGACATTCACCTTGATTCATCATGGAAAACAACATTTTATGCTATGTACACTCTAAATAAACGTATGGGATCACTGTATACACAGTGGTTTCATATCGGTCAAATGGAATAACAAAGACTGACATTACAAATGTGAGAATGTAAGACAGCAACTAACTAACTAACTAACTAAGCCACAATAGCTGTAGCTTTCTGACACCTTCAGACTAGATGTCACATAATACGGTTCTCATTCACATCAGTGTCAATGCTAATTCTGCTTTGCAGTCATTTACTAATCAATATTTTATTAT
Source organism: Sinocyclocheilus anshuiensis (assembly GCF_001515605.1). Classification (NCBI taxonomy): domain Eukaryota; kingdom Metazoa; phylum Chordata; class Actinopteri; order Cypriniformes; family Cyprinidae; genus Sinocyclocheilus; species Sinocyclocheilus anshuiensis. The sequence continues at coordinate 189,805 of NW_015555704.1, forward strand.
ATTATGTTTATATATTTTCATAGTTTTTATGACATTAAAGATATGTTACAAAATATTTCAAAAATGTTCAACATTGATAATAACAAGAAATGTTTCTTGAGCATCAAATCGTTATATAAGAAAGATTTCTAAAGGATCATATGACTGAGACTGTAGAAATGGCTGCTAAAAATTCAGCTTTGCCATTAGGAATACATTACATTTTAAAATATAATCTGGGAATATATATGAGAACACATATAAAAAAAAAAAAATGGGTGTCAAACCGTTATACTTGCCCAGCTAAATTACTCCCCAAGTCACAATTGTTATATAAAAAACTCTTCACACTCACTAAATTTGAAAACAATTCAAAAGTAGGAACTAAAACCTCAGCCTGCAGTATTACTGTTTTTACTGCCTCAAAAAAGAACCTCAAGATTTATATATAACCAGACAGTACCTCAGACATTTTGAATTTACAGCTTCTATTCATATAGCAACAATGTCATTTTTAATGCACGTATATTTAAGCAGTAAATATGAATGGGAGGCCTGACCACCAAGAACGCCATGAAAGTTATGGAACACAACCAAAAAGTGTCAGGGTGTTGTCCTGACAGCCTTGTCAGTCTTGTCTTTGTTTAATGTCTCTTTGTTTGTCTTGTGCCTGAGCACATGGTTGTGTCTTTGTTTGTGTTGGCCATGTGCTCCCCCTGTCCTGCCTCCTAGGCCAGTGTTTCCCAACCTTTTTTTAGTCTCGGCACCCTTTGGAAATGAAACACTGTCCTAGGCTACTTCCACACGAAGCCAGAGCCTTTCCAATCCGATCTTTTTTTCCCCTTGTCTCAAGAAATATCTGCGTCCACACGAAACCACGAAACCGACACCAAAGGATATAGTATACATGCCAGACCAGTATGTGGCGCTGAAATTCTGCCACAGAGATACACTAAAAACGGAAAAGAAGAATTATACTATGCGCGCATAAACCTTGTATACAAACGAACATGGAACAATACATTTATTAATCTGTGTTAATATTAGTTAATAAAAAGACAATCGTTCAGTGTTTGCTCATGTTTTTGTTGCTGTTACGTGACGTAGCGGTGTCTGACTAGGGGCGAGACGTGGGCTGATGATGTCATCGTTTCAGAAAATATACGGATTCGCTGTCCACACGACAACACAAGGGCGGCGTTTTCAGATTTATCCACTCTGGGACCCGGTTTCAAAAAATATCGGTTTCACTCTCCAAAAACGCCGGATCCATGTGGAAGAAACGCCTATACAATACAAAATGCATGTGTATCTCCGTGTGGACGGGGCCCAGTTACCACGCCCCCTTGTTTAGTCCTTGTTTGTCTGATTGTGTTCACCTGATCCTCGTGTGCTCTGCTCCCTTTTATTGTGCTCATTTTCCCTCTTGTCTTTGCTGGTTTGTTTTGCATGTGTTTTTTGTGCTTGTTCCTAGCTAGTATCATTGATCTTGTTAGAGTTTGTGTTTCAGTGTATTTCAGCTAATCTATTTTGGTTTTGTTTTTTCCCTTTTGTTCTATTCTAGTTAATTATTTTTAGTAGTTAGTTTTCTATCCCTAGTCATTGTTTTTTTTTTTTTTGTGCAAGTCCTCACTTTTTATCTGCGTTCTCTTGTCTCTCTTGTTGTCTTGTCTTTGTGTGTGTCGTGTTGGTTCCAGCATTTTCCTGAGTCATCCCTGGTCGCTGCTTCTTCTGGCCTGACAGACGTTCTGGTGCTTCAAGAGTTACTACCCCAATGCCAAGCCTGTGGTTCCTTGGGCTTATACCTAGTCTCCTTTGCCACAGAGTCTGGAGTTTCTCTATCCTCGGCCAGCCTGTTTCCCCTGTCGTGTGCCCTGGCCTATTGTGTGGACTGTCTGCCTGCCTCATCCTTTTGTGTTCCCAGTTCTGTTAATAAACTTTGTTCCCCTGTTCATTCTGCATCTGGGTTCTCCCTTGCCAAACCCTGACAAAAGGACTTAGAAGTGGACTTAAACCTTCAGTAAGCAGATAATCTCCATGACCTATATCATGTCGAGGTCCTTCTTACAGTTTTTGTCTGTTGGAAATTTGGACAACTAATACAAAGGCCAACTTTGCAGTCTTGTGCCCAGATTGTCTCTGGATCTCCACAGTAACCCTGATATTTTCTCTGATCCCTGGCCAACATGATACGAATGCGTTTACAGACCCACACCTGTTAGACTAGCACTAAATCACCCAGATCTGGGTTGAGTAAACCAGAATGCCACACTGTGGGTCAGGGAGGTTCACGCTTTCCCCACAGGTGAGTGAGGAATTAGAAGATTAACCCTGAGGAGAGGCGCTGCTGCAACATTCCACACTTCTACTGAAGACATGCATGTCTGTCTTTAGAAGAAGAAAATGGAGTTGTCTCAGCCTTTAACTTGGAACTGTCATTGACCTTGGTCTACCATATCTATTTTTAGTCCTTTTTAAGCCATTTATGCTATGTAGCTGTTTGCGTTCAAGCACATGTTGGGGCTTAAGATGCCTTTTATGAACTTTTTGTTTTATAATTGCTTTGACCTTTCGTGCCACGCACAGAAAATTTCAGTCCTTCAGACATGCTGTTGCACAACAAAAAATCTCATGAGACCAACATGCAGTAATAAAAAGCAGCCAAAGCCAATAAATATCAGTTTTACAATGTCTATTGTCTGTTTATTATTCTATAGTATGTACCAAAATAATCGCTATAAGTAAAAATAGCATTTTGCACTAAGTAAAAATGTTTACAGTCAAACATCACTAATTGTACAAAAATAACAAAAAGATACAAACAATGAAGAACAGAACATCCTCATGTCAGTGTGCAAACTGTTTATACAGATGGGAATGCCTCTTTCTCAGGTGGCACTCCATGATAAATTATTTAAATAGCATTTATCTACACACAAATGAAACAGTCTTACAAACAGACAACAATAAAGCAATAATTTATCAACTTAAAAAAAAGTACTGGACGTTTGAAACACTGGTAAATGTATTCCTTAAAAAAAAAATGTGTGTTTTACTCTATTTTCCACTGGGATGTGGGGCTGGCTGTTTGTTCTATATACTATTTACAACTTGTGCTACAGTAGCAATAAAGCAACCAATTTGTTTTCTTGAAGCAAAGGAAAAAGTACTTAAAAGCTTTTGCTTGATCAAATTACGAAACAGCAATGAGGTAATATTTGTACATTAAAGTTTTCCTTTATCTCTCTCTCTCTACAGAAAAGGCAAACAGGTCAGAAGATCATCTCCTTTGGAAGTGACGGATGAACGGTTCTGGACCGGAAAGGTTTGGATGAGTAGTTTTAGACAGAACATTGGTTAAGAGAGTTTATTTTTCTTATAAATGTTGAAATAGTTGTTTTAGTGAGGACAGTCTTTAGAAATTCCCTCGCTTGTGCTTTTTGAAGCAAAATCACAGCAGTCTTGCCAAACCCAAAAAGTGTTTGTAAGTGCTACAAAAACATATATAGAAAAAGTCTAAAAGAATCAACTTCACTAGAGTACTTGGTAATCTAGTATCCAGATGTGGCGAGTCTTTAAACCTTGGTCTGTCTAATTCCTCTTCATACAACCTTTCATTTTGCCATTTCTAATGAATATGTTAAAATGGTTTAACCATCTAGCCCTGAGAAAACTATGCCCGCTAAACCATAAGTTATCTCCCGCCAGACCTTAATGGATGTCCATGATACTTAAGACGTGACTTTGCTAAGCAAAACTTTAGATAGACAAACAAAAATGTAAATAAAAATCAATAAATGACAGATTAGTCCTCTAAAATCACCTGCTTGGAATACAAAAATAGTATTCTTGTACTTATACAATGTTTTTAAACCATTTGTTGTTGCTTCAATATCTTAAACATTCACAACGCTTTGTTTCTAGTCAAGAAAACAGTTTAAAGTTTTGATAAAATACTGAATATTATAAAAGCAATCTTTTGTTAAAAGGGTGGCGCTCTCTCTAATGGAGCCATAATTTGACAGCTCTTCAAGAAGACAGCATGAAAACATGAGAGAGAGTAAAGGTTTTGAAGTGCATAGCTGTCTGTTGGGAGCTCTTCCCACACAGAGCCGAATGAGGTTTTTCAGAGAGAGATCGCAGTCTTCCCAATTAAGCAAAGCGCGGGAGACATTTCTTCTGCTCTACATGCTAATGGTGGAGGAGTCCAGATTCTGAATCAGAAGCCACTTGGTTTCTATCCCAACCAGTGACAGTTACATTGAAATTGACTACCTGCTTTCTCACTCCACCAGTGTGTGAGCGGCAGCAGAAAAAGTAGCGTCAAATCTGTCCCTAGACTTTGCCTGGAATACATATTTATATGGAAAGGTGCATTCTTTGATGAACTTCCTGCCTGTGCAATTACGCATCTGAAAGGGAACAGAAAGACAGGAAGTGTTATTATCGAAAAACAAACTTTTAATTGGGTGTCTATGCGATGTGTTGACGCTCACCTCTGCATTCATATTTGAGGTCTGAGAAGTACACCATCTCTTGTGAGAAAACAAAGAGACCTAGTCTTCCGCCTGCATAAGTTTTGTCATAAATTCTTCCAGAATCTGCCATGATCTTTTTGCCTTCATACATGACCACTCTGAAATATATATAATAAATATGATGAATAAAATACATATAAATAAGAGTTATTTCCAGAATTCCAATAAGTTTTAATGATCTTTTTAGTAATACCTTATGTGTCCAGTTCTTGGTCTATGAGTCAAATGCCATCTGTAAGCAGTGAAGTCCTTCCATCCCACATTCTTTGGGTCATGCCACAGTGTGCGCACCTAAAATGGATCACATACAGAAATGTTGGCATTCATATGAAGGGCTTCATACCTGATTTTATCACAGCGAACTAAGTGAAACATACCTGTCCTGGAGTGTCTCCAGTGTGCCACAGGGCGTTTCTCAGATGCTCGCCTGGCCCTGTGGTGGAGTTAACCACTTTGATTGACAGCCCCGAGTAACCCTGTGCCTTGGTAGGTGTGCTGGACCAGTAGGTCTGTGTGATCTGCTTCCACATGACCACGTAGAAGCGAGAGCTGGACTGGTATCCAAAAACGAAGCCGGCGTAGTCATCATCCCTCTCAGTGTTGATGAAGAACGTTCCACTGAAGTCGACTGAATTGAACTCATCAAAACCTTTAAAGAAATTTAGAATTTTTGTAATTACACATATTTTAAATTTATTGGCTATGTGTGCAAGGTATTTCTATTTATTCTTGCTTAGGTGAAATTGAATTCTCTGTTTTTTTTTTAAAGACTGATCCTACCAACAGCAATGCCAGGGTCGCAGTTGACTGTCTGAACCAGTTCTTTTCCTTGGTGACGAACCACCCAGTTGGGGTCGATCTGAGAAGTGCCCTTGGGATCCAGAGGAACCATCTGGAATTTCCGGAAGTCCGTTTCACTGATGTCAAAGTTCTCAGGACAGACATCATAGATATCCAGGACATTGTCTTGGTCAAAGTCATCTTTACAGGCGTCACCACGTCCATCGCCTACAAATGGAAGAAGTTTAACCAGTAAGTATAAATCTTTACATTAATGAGTGCAATAGTTATGAATATTCAGATGTTAAACTGACCATCAGAATCCAGTTGATCTTTATTGGGAACCAATCTGCAGTTGTCTTTGTCATCAGGGATGCCGTCATTATCATCATCATAGTCGCAAGCATCTCCTTTACTATCCTTGTCATGATCAGCCTGGTTAGCATTGGGGATGTACGGGCAGTTGTCCAGGTTGTTTTGGTGACCATCCTCATCGATATCCTGGTTGCTGTCACATTTGTCTCCAACACGGTCAGAATCGGAGTCGACCTGTCAGAGTGAAAGTGTAGAATCTTTAAATACCAATGTCTCAAGAGTGTCTTTAAAGCTGTATGGCTTTCTTAATTAAAATATTCCCACTAGAATGGGTCTTTTTCTAAAAGGCACAAACTTCTGTTCTAGTTGGCCTATCTGTGAAGGCTTTTTCAGAAAGCAATCTCATGTTCCTGAAGCTTGGCACTACCACAGTCGTATTTCAGCATCTAATGAGGAAAGGAGGGGTACATTCCTTCTCTTCAGTTAACCATGGCACAGGTGTGATCCGCAGGGATTGAGTGCCGACAGGGCATGCATAACCCCACCGGCAAACTCTCGCTCCTCACTAATAACCATTCTTTACCTCTGCATATCCTTTGGGTTAATTAAACATTAGTGAGTGTCCCTGAAAAGCCTCCTAGTGCTTTATTGTGTGGCTTTGGATTCAAGGAGAAGAGGATTTACTCCTCCCATACATAGCTTAGTAAAGACTGCGACTACCTTCTGGGTATTTTTTTAGTAAAGGCTCTGGAGCTGAACTGAACAGCTCATAGATATCCGTGGATTATATAATGGTTTGAAACACCTGCGGCATTCACTTACTCGTTTAAGTCTCACACATACATACCTGGTCTGGGTTGTGTTCCAGAGGGCAGTTGTCACACTGGTCACCAACTCCATCGAGATCGGTGTCTTTCTGGTCAATGTTGTACAGATATGGGCAGTTGTCGTTCTCATTCAAAATACCTGTCAAATAGAATGAAATAATGGTGAAGACTGATTGAAAACACACTGGAAAAAGCCAGAGTGATTCTCACGAAACCTGTCAAGAAAATATCCAGGTCATAATTTACTGCACAATTGAAATAAAGAATAAACAAAGGAATGAAAAAGAAAAAGAGAAAGAAATTAATTATATTTTGCTGATTTTTTACATTGACATTATTATGATTTTATGTTTAATATTAATATTTTTATTATACAAACATTTGTTTGTTCTCATATTCTCATTACCTTTATGCCAAAAAATATTTTTATTATATTCTCATTACTGTAATGTGAAGAAAATCATATATTATTTAAATGGTAGAATTTTTCTATAGTAGTTTTTGTACTGCCTTCAATTTATGCATTAAATAAATAGTTTTAAATAAAAAAAAAACTGTGAAAAGTTTAAAAAATGTAAAATAATGAGAGTATTAAAAGTATTACAGTACTGAGAATTGGTTTTGTAAAATATGCTTCTTTATGCGAAATAAAATGATTGATTATGGAGTGAAATATGGATGTTTTCTTGGCAGGTTTATCAAGGAATGTCCATGTATGGATAAACAAATAGAGCAGAGTTTCGTACCATCTCCATCAATGTCCACAGCACAGGCGTCACCTTCACCATTGTTGTCAGTGTCGGTCTGGTCTGGGTTGCTGTTGTACGCACAGTTGTCGCAGCGGTCTCCCACGTCATCGCGATCGTAGTCATACTGTCTTGGGTTGAAGATGAGTGGGCAGTTGTCCTATTTTAAAAGAGACCGCAGTTCAGATGGAGAAACATATGGCAAATAACAGTCAAGTGATTCTCTACAGGGCACGCTCACACGAAGGTTATTACTTTTAGATGTTAGGCTTGCAATTTGGCTGCAGCTGTGTAGGTCTATTTAGAGGAGCGCAACGATAAAAGTGAGCCTTATTTTAGGAATTGGACCAAGGATAATATTGGATTAGCAAGATACACTGCAGGTCTTTCAGAAAGGTACTTCTTTGGTGGAATTTGAGGTTTGTCTCCAAGAGAAACTGAATTTACTTTACACAGCACTTTTTTCCACACCTCAGCCTGTAAGCTATGTAAAATTTGGGCGGCTTCTCTTTCTTCATTCATACACGGTGCCAAATGTACAAAAAGTCACTTGACTGGAATGAGCACCTGTGGAATATACTGTATAGACAATAATGTAACTATATTTTACCCTGTCATCAGGAATGCCATCGTCGTCATCATCATTATCACAAGCATCACCAACTCCATCCTTGTCATAGTCCTCTTGCCCAGAGTTAGGAAGATTGGGGCAGTTGTCCTTAAAAAAAAAAAGAGTAGTAGTATATGAATATAAATAATAGCCACAATGATTTGTATTTTTATAACAAATAAAGCCAATATATGCCAACCTTCTTGCAGTGGTAGGTTGCGTTCTCGACACACACAAGATCAGCATTAGGCCAGCCATCAAGATCAGTGTCCTCTCCACAGATGTGTCCATTTCCAGCATAGCCAGGTTTGCACTCACAGCGGTACATAGGGTCTGAGAAATGGCCCAGGTAGTTGCAGCGAGCGTTCTTATTGCAGTCGTGGCTTCCATCGAGGCAGGGATTACGAGGCGTGCAGACCTGCAGGAAAAGATGAATCAGTCGGCGCACATTAGTTCATGAGCAGGTGCAACGTAGGTAATCCGTAATCTTTCGATGTTTTCTCATTTACCTGTTTCTTGGAAGCAGCGTCCTCCACTCCTCGACCAAACGGCTGTGGGCCGGTGTAGCGTGAGGGGCAAGGCAGGCAGTTGTAGCCTGGCACTGTGTTCTCACACCTGTGGACTCCATTAAATTCAAAGCAGGCATCAGGGACCTCCTTGCACTGTAACAAACAGAAAAAGACAATCGGGATGAGATTTTTGCTGCCCACTGCATTCAGTATCAGCCAGGATCATAATATCGGTGCATCACTAAAAAAAAGTGCACTGCACCTCATTGATATCCTTGCAGTTGATTCCATTGCCAGTGTATCCTGTGGGGCATTTTCCACATTTCCAAGAGCCATCTGGGAAGCTTGTACACTGGGCTCCTTCAAAGCAAGGATTTGAAAGGCATCCATCTGAAAAATGAAAATAAGCTTGATTTATCTCGGAAACACAGACTAGTATCATCTAAAGGTTTGAGTGACACTAGAACTCACCAATTGGACAGGCTTGTTTGTTGCAAATCTGGCTAGCCTTTGCGTCTCCCACACAGTCTTTGCCGTCATACATGGGTACTGGATTATTGCAAAGACGTTTACGGTTTTGGACTCCACCGCCACAGGTGGCAGAGCAAGTATCCCAGGGTGACCATGGTCCCCAGCCACCATTGACTAAGAAAAAATATGCAACAAAACTTTGGACAATTGCACTTTTTAATAAACAAGAAAATGGACATACTGCATAGGGTGTTTACTTACTCGGACATGGTGATTTCTCACACCTTTCAGTTTGCCGACCTTCACCCTGGCAATCTTTGCCTTCCATTTGAGGTGTTGGGGAGTTGCAGAGACGGATGCGCGTGATAACGCCAGCACCACAGGTGACTGAGCAGGAAGACCAGGGTGACCAGTGACTCCAGCTGCCATCCTGCTTAACTGTTAAAAACAATGCAGGTTATTACTTTTCTCCTCTATTGTGAGGAAAAACCATAGACACTTTTGGCCACTGGACACTCACAGCGCTTGTCACACTCCTGAAGGTAGCAGTCTCTCGTCTGCACCGACGTGCCCTCGCAGTTGTTATTGATGCGGTCGCAGGAGCGGCCGCGCTGCTGAATGCCCCTTCCACAGGACACAGAACAATGGGTCCATTCAGACCAGGGGGACCAGCCATCCTCAGCGGAATCGCTCGCTGTCGAGAGAGCAAAACGAGACAATAGCAGAGCTATTCCTTCTTTGTAAAGCAGCAAAATGGAGAAAAGCTTTTAATACTGGGCCTTAATGGACTCAATTTAGCCTGGGCAGCTCAAGACAGAGCACTCCAGGGAACCCTGGCATGAACCAAGCAGTTGGAATGCTGGGGAAATGTCAGTGCACAGGGATACCTTTCTCCAAATGTGGAAATGGTATTTGCAAACACCCCTGATTATGCCATAAGTTCAAACATATGAGGCTGATATTAATTGAAATCCTTGCTATGCACGGAGAGCCCTCAAGACGTGAAACAGCACCAATTTCTCTTTAACTAATTTAGACAATTATGGCCATCAAGTGATTCAGTGATGCACAAAGCTCTAGTGTTCCTTTCATTAGTTAAACTTCAGTTGAAGTCTATTGTGCGATACAGGAATGACTGTGGATGTTTGGGTAGCAACAGCGCTTTCAATAGAAAAAGTCAGAATGTTGCCTGTTAACAATAAAGTACATTCAAGTTCACAAGAAAGTTTTTTTTTCTCGCTTGCACATTTACTTTTAGTCTGTGGATGAGTCTCTTAAGCTCACCAAGGCTGCATTTATTTGATTAAAAATACAGTAAAAAGAGTAATATTATGAAATATTGTTAAAAAAGTACTTTTTTAAATGTAATGTGTTTCTATAATGGCAACATTGCATTTTCAGCATCCAATACTTTAGTCTTCAGTGTCACATGATCTTTTAGAAATCATTCTGATATACTGATTTGGTGCAATCAGTGTTGATAAAATGTTGATGATTTTCAAAATTATTTGATGAATACAAAGCCCCCTATTTATTTGAAATAGAAATCTTTTGTAACATTATAAATGTATCTAATTTATAAATAACTATATGAATTATATTCTAAAAAATGATTACAATGTCTCTAAGTCTTTAACTCTAATGACTCTAAACTTTGTTATACAGTAACGTTAGTTCAGTTGCACTTACGGGTTCCACATCGAGGGCAGCACTCCCCATCAGGCACTGTGGCGTTTGCACATGGGATTAGGGGGCATGAAATCTTGCGGCACACCGTTGCAGAGTTCTGCGGTTAACACAATGACTCTCATTAATCATTTGTTAAAGGATATGCCACGACTGGAATAAAAACCCATAGCCTCTTGCTGTAGTGCAACACCACACTGAACATTACAATTTTCATTCAAGTCATCTTAAACTTAAGCTTGAGAGTGGATATAAGGTCGTATACAAGTCTGGTTGTATATAAGTCTTTGTAATTAGGCATGCAAGTATTCCTCAGTATTGATATAACGTGGCACTTCAGAGAGAATAGTCTAAAGGCAAGTATATAACAAATTTAGGCTTACTTTAGTTGACTGAATTTTCTTTAGCTACCTCCATTTCACACTTTTAATTACAGGCTAGGAGGTTAAGGGAAATGGATACACCCGGCTTAAGTCTGCCACAATGGACAAGACTAAGACCAGTACTGTGTATGATAGCACACATGACATGGCTCCCGTCTCGCTAACACACAAATTAGTGGCTTAATGACAGAGCAGGCAGCTTTCAGAGTCTGACAGGTACATGTCTGCAGGTTATTGGGTTCTTACCTGGCAAGTGCACTCTGTGCAATCGTCCACTGTCCATTCCTCCTTGTTTTTGTGCACAATTCCATTGTGAAGACAGACACCAGCATGAATGTCCATGCGACTCATGAGCATGTTTTTCTCGTCTGTCTAGAAAACAGAACAAAAATTGAATTTCGATTATGTGGATGGAGTGTGTTAATCTACAGTACATGTCCACTACACAGCATATTCATATGCACCAACTTTTTGCTCACCACTTTGCGGAGTTCATTGGACAGCTCTTGCACCACCACACCAAGACCTTTCAGTTCCTTGAACATGGCAGCCAGGTCCTCACATGAAAAGCCACAAATCATCTGCAGATCTTCATAGGAGAAATATACAGTTTGCAGTGGTTAAACCTGCATTTGGATTCTCAACTTACGTATATTTTATTTGTATGGATTACTGAAAAGGAAGGATTACCTTTTGTTTTGTGGCCAGTGTAATCAGTCCTGATTGCAGGTCTGGATCCATTTATGGGATTGTCAACATCTGCAGATCTACATAGGAGAAATATACAGTTTGCAGTGGTTAAACCTGCATTTGGATTCTCAACTTACGTATATTTTATTTGTATGGATTACTGAAAAGGAAGGATTACCTTTTGTTTTGTGGCCAGTGTAATCAGTCCTGATTGCAGGTCTGGATCCATTTATGGGATTGTCAAGGGTGATGATATCAGTCATAATTGCTGCAAGAGGAAAGGGCATTCAGATGGCTTAAAGTTCATTATAAAAATTATTGAGCTAATGGAAAAGTTGGAAAAAAGACTCATGACAGTTAATGCAGCTATTGCTATTGTTCATTAACTGGCCCAGAAGTTATGTGCTTTTATTTTATGTTATTTAAAATACAATACAAAATAAAATAAAAAAATTTAAAAATATATTTTAAATAAATTTGTCCACCAAATCAAAGTCAGTGTGGCATAATCAAGATGCAAGAAGCAGTTTTCTAACTGATTCATATGCATGTGTTCTGCATTACACTTACAGTTTTGGCATCCTTTATTCCTCAGAATTGCCTCCAGTGTGGTACCAAACACAAAGCGCATGTTTTGCAACACCCCCTGAAAAATCCACAAGTGATTAATGCTTCTCACTGTCTCACTTTGGCATGCAACAGGATTCAGAGACAGCGAACCGTCCACTCACCATGAACCTGTCCTTCACTGCGCCCTTGCCGATCCTCAGGCTCGCCACACCTGGGGTCTCCTGAGTGAGGATAGTCTGGATAGAAGCATCGAGCTCTGCTGTATTCACCTCCTCACATCCCACATAGAACTGAACCCTGTCCTCCTGCACTAAAAGCGTGATGTTTTTCCAATGTCCCACAGCCAAATCTGCTTCCTCGATGGACACGACCTGTTGCTTGCTTTCAGTGGAAAAAACAATGTCCAGAGTATTGGCTTTCCCATTGGAAATTATTTCGAAGATGGGTCCAGAGCCATCTTTCTTCTCCACGGTCAGAAGGCTTCCTCTCGTGTGTTTGAACTGTTTGAAGTTGAGCAGAAGCAGAAATCCTCTCTCCGCATGGATGGAATCGATCAGGTCCCTGAAGGTGCTCTCGGGAACCGGGGGAATCAGGTCGGGGTTCAGGATCTTGTAGGCGGGGCTGTACGGATCGTCGCCTTTCACCAGAGTCACCCCGTGGTTTTTCCTCGGCACTTGGACGAGCTCAAACAGATCGTAAACACTGTTGTCGTCTCGACTTTCTACCAGGAATTCAGAAGTTAAAGAAATCTCGTTATAATGTACTTGATATTAATGGACAGTTTTGATTAATTCCATGGCTCTCTAGAGTATATACTTGATTCTGATTGGTCAGTTCAGCGGTCAATTTTTTTTGACCACTCATACATCTCCTTCATACGATAGCTGTGCTTGTCTCTATAATCCGTTGATAAAATTAAACTTAAATGATTCATTTTTTTTTTCATAAATGTGACCTTAGACCACAAAACCAGTCATAAGGGTCTTTTTTGTTTTTACATTTAGATTTATATATCATCTGAAATCTGAATAAATAAGCTTTCCATTGATGTATGGTTTGTTAGGATAGGACAATATTTGACCGAGATACAACTATTTAAATATCTGGAATCTGAGGGTGCAAAAAATCCAAATATTGAGAAAATCACCTTTAAAGTTGTCCAAATGAAGTTCTTAGCAATGCATAACCTATTACTAATCAAAAATTAAGTTTTGATATATTTACAGTAGGAAATTTACAAAATATCTTCATGGAACATGATCTTTACTTAATATCCTAATGATTTTTGGCATAAAAGAAAAATAGATAATTTTGACCCATACAATGTATTGTTGGCTATTGCTACAAATATAGGCTACCCGTGCTACATATGGTTTTGTGGTCCAGGGTCACAAATGTATTTAAGTAGCTGTGTAATAAGTGGAATAATGCATAGAAAGCCAGTCATTATCGCAAAATAAACTCATTCATAAACCCCTTCGCCCTATTGGAGTTTACTTTGCGATAATTACCAACTGACTGTCAATTATTCCTATAATATTTAACAGCTAGTTATACTTTAAACCACAACAGCATTCACTCAAAAACGCTAAACGCCATCAGTTACAGATTAGTTCGTTCCTTTTTATCATCGCTCACCTGCGACTCTCGCGCTCTCGCAGCTCCAAAGCATCAGTAGCAAAAAGATTGCAGTTGACTTCATTTTATCACTTATTCTTGTACCTATCGGAAATCACAAATAAATATATAGGTTATTGAAAATTCAGCAAAACTTAACCTTAACAGGTCTGAACAATCAATTATTAAAACATAAGAAAAAACACACCTTCCAAGTGTTGTAAAACAGCAGCAAATCCAGGGTAAAGTGATATAATTCCTAAGATGCGTCAATCAAAGGTCGTTTCAAAATAAAGAAATGATTTTTCTGTTTAACCGCGGTCTACAGCATACGGTGTTTCTTTGCTGTAGTTACAGTGGCCAATCTAACTATTACCGAAGAGAACAAAGTGCTATTTAAATAGTTTCATGACATTCCTGAGCGCGCGTCTCCTCCAATCAGATGCTGGAAGGAAAAAGGGACGAGCTTGCGTTACCTCACAGAGCGTTTGTATGAGTTACACACGAGGGGAAAAACGCACCACATTCCAACGAACATACTTTTGATTTTCCTGACCGCTGCTTCCGTTTAGTAGCCTACCTTTTTATTTGCCGCGGTCCTGATTATTTTTGTATCCATGTACTGCTGCTTGTTTTGTCATTCAGTAATTCCAGTTATTTCGTGTCACCGAAGTCTCTAGCCTACCGTTCCTTGTGTAGCCTACATATTTTATTTTAATCTGTCCATAATGAATGACTAAAACGTTGTCACGTTCAAGTGGCTACTTTATTTTAGAGCATGTGTTTTATGTAACGAGTAGATAAGCTTTATTTGAGTGCTCGGTGCCATGGACTGCATCTTATAGGATGCTCGTAGAAGTGCTGCAGTAACATGTCTCCCCGCTAGAGGCCGTTCTGTGGTTATTTGAACACCTGGTTCTCCTGAATGATTTCAAAAGTTGATTTCTGTAAAAGTTGCTTATACTTTAAAGCAGCTTAAATTGATAAAATCAGTTATCGGGGAATTTTATCCTATTATATGTGGTAGGTTACCATTAAGCATTAGAGACTTTTTAAAGCTAAAACACTGAAACGTTTGTAAAATACAATTCACAAAATAAAAAAACAGGCTAATATTAAAAGTATTAAATTACTGTTTGGCAAAGTAATATTGAAAATGTTGCTAAAATTTCTAAAATTTAAAACACTTCTGACAACTTGCCCCAGTATGACATTTATGAAAATATAGGTCATTGTTTCGGTTCAAATCCACATCTGTAGTTGACGCTTGTCTGAATGAATTTTGCAGTTTTATCATGTTTACTTGTTAACCCCAAAATGTTTCAAGAATATGAAGGTTTGGAGGATACAAGTTGTACAAGTTAATATTTAATCAATTAATATTAAACATTTTAAATGTTTAAAACCAGCATCAAATTCTGTGTGTATCTATCAGTATAAAAATATGTATGTAAAAAGTGTATGTATGAAAATCTATCCATACTAAAGGTTAAAAAATCTGAATAAACATTTTGTTGTTCAAAACCTGTACGAGTTTCCTTTTTTCTGTTGAGCATAAAAAAAGATATTCTGAAGAGTAATCATTGGTAGCCATTGACTTCCGTATATTTTTTCATGCTGGAAGTCAATGGCTACCGTCAATGGCTATTTGATTTTGTGTCCAACAGAAGAAAGGAAAGCACAGGTTTGGAGCAAGTGGAGGGTGAGTAAATGATGACAGAATTTTCATTTTTGGGTGAACTGTCCCTTTAAGGTTTGCATCTTTGACGAGCCGAGTTATGATGATTAATAGAGGATCAGCCAACTATTTCCTATTTCTACTCAAAACCGTCTATTTGTACGATTCACGGATTTGCGAGAGGAAGTATGCAGACTTCTGTTGCTTAAACCTGATGCCCACCTTGGTGGTTGTTGATTTTTCAGTGAAGACACTTCTTCAAGTGAATGTGCATTTTTGCTTTTCACAGTGATGAATGTCTCATTTGTGAGCAGCTGTGGGATTCAGCTGAAGTTTAATCGGACTGGTCCTGGGAGACGTCAGACAGGGGTGTTAGCTGTATTGTTTGGAGGGTCAGAGTGATAAAGCTCACCTCAGAGACCTCTCTGGACAGATGTAACGGATGATACAAGAGGTTATACATCAGCCATTACTGCTTTGTGTTTACTCTTTCTGCCCCGTGGCCATGCAGGCCTATTGTGCTCAGAAATATGGCACCCGGTCTCAAGAGATACTGTCAGCCTGAGCGTCTGCGACATCACTCAGCTAAACGGCTTCCAAACCTCTGTCATGGAAACCATGCTTTCGCTCAATGACGCACGCACACAAGCTTCTTGAAGTTAAGAGCTTCTGTGGAACTTGAGTTGACCGGTTGCAAAGGTGAAGGAGAAAATATTCCAGTTATGGGACAGCTGCTTACATTTGGTGTAAAACATCATAAATAAAGAAAGAATCTTTCACATTTTCAAAGTTTATACATATTTTCTGGATTCTTTTAAAGCTTTCTTGTAAGCAGTAAGCATCAGATGTGTAACTGATGTCTGAGCTGTCATGGCACGCACAAGTCCAGGAGATAAGTGAGTAAGATATGATCCATCTGACTGAGCAAATATCTACTCACTGCCCTATAAATGTAGGAGGGGCAGGCCATTTCAGTCCTGTTATTACTTATCAGGTTCTCCAGATTTAAAAACAACCTTGCACACCCACCATTTTACTAAACTTTTTTTTTTTTGCCTCTTTGCAAAAAGTGCTATGGGGGTTATTTAAGCTTGTTTGGACTCTTACATGCACAGAAACGTAGATAATTTCTGTGATGTGGGCGGTAGGAGTGTACAGAAGGTTTTAAGAGGTTTATTTCAGGCAGAATTAACTGAGTTTTATGTGTACAAATAAAGCATAAAGAATGCGTTCTTCTCTAAAAATAACTTGAGAATTCAGAAGTAGATAAACCCATAAACTAATAAACAACAAAATCATCTCAATATATGTTTTGTGTATGTATATGTGTGTGTGTGTGTGTGTGTGTGTGTGTGTGTGTGTGTGTG
>NW_015555704.1:206728-209179 GCF_001515605.1 Sinocyclocheilus anshuiensis
ATAAACACACACACACAACAAGGTAATCTCAATTAGTCTTTGATTTAATATTGCTTCAATAATACCTCTCTCTAATTAAAACAATCTATCCAGTACATTCAGTATATATTTATAATACTTTCATTTTCATGTACAATATTTTTTTTTATTTTAAATTTTTTTCTAAATACTGGCAAAATAAAATGGGAAAAAATATTATATACAGTATATATATATAGATATTGCTGACTGGACGACTCTCTCTCTCTCTCTCTCTCTCTCTCTCTATATATATATATACACTTTTAAATATTTAGAAAAGTTGTGAACAAAATGAACTTAATGCAACCTAAGAGTGTGTAAAGTCTGTGGCTAGATCATTATAAATCATTCACTGAACAAAAAGATTTTATTATTTTTCAGGACGAGCTATATTAAGCCCCACTGTCTTAGATCGTCCCAAAGAAACCTAATGGACAGGAATACCTTTCCATACTAAACCAAAACAACCTTTCTCTCTGAGACCAACCAAGCGCTGGAGTGTTTATTCAGAGACACTTAAGCATCTTGTTTATGTCTCTCAGCAAGTTATATGCAAGAAAAGCTTTATTGAAGAACGTTAAATCAGCAGAATGGCATGTTCATCTGAATTCATCTCTAACCTGAGGTCACAGGCCACACAGGATCAAGTAACCAAAGAGGCAGATTTGGTCTGCATATTTTGTCATGGACTATTTTGTATGACTGTTTTGAGTCTGAATGTAGTAATTCATCCTTAAATTGGCCTTGAATTAGCACAAAACAGCTGGAGCGTTTCAGATGTAGGATTAGAATGGACTGTGACCACCTGTGCAGCTGTTTCAGTAATCCACACTTTACCTGTAATATCAGAGTAGAGCCACTGACCAGCAGATCAAAAGAGCAGAAGGAGATTTGTTTCCACAGGTCCCCGTATTATGCGACTTGCTAAATATCTTTCAATGTCAGAGAATGTTTTCCGAGTCCGTTCCATCATCTTTCTAGCAGAAGGTTACGGTGTGCCAGCTTCCTTTTAATGTGTTTCCATGCACAATGTAATTTGCATTCCTGAGTCTAGTTAGCGGTAAAAAAAAAGAAACACACGGTGTTCTGAATTATTTTGCGGTGGTTGCCTGAGAGCAAGCCACTTCATTCCACTCCTGAAGATTCACACCATATTTGGCCAGTCTGAACATCAGGTTGTTCGATGTAGGGAACATTGTGTGACATAACAGTTGATATTGTTAATTGCACGGTAGCCTGATTGGTACCAATGATTTGCATATGCTCACAGAATAGTTTGAAGCTATTTACAGGCAAATATGGTTAAGTATAAAATTCATAACTCTAGGAAAATGCAAGTAGTCACTTTACAAACATAAAATTTGATTAACATTATTTAAAAAAATAAAATTAAAGTGTATGTTTGTATATTTTTGGTTTAAATGGGGTTTAAAAATTAGTACAATGCTCAAAAGTGGTACTGATGCCACAATACAACATTAATGTTGTCTTTGCAAATAATTAAAATAAAATTAAACTGATCAAAAGTTACAGTACAGACATTTATAATGTAAAAAAAATTATATTTCAAATAAATGCTGTTTATTTTAACTTTCTATTCATCAAAGAATCTTGAAAAAATGTATTGCAATTTCTGAAATAATATTGAGCAAAAAAAAACTTTTCAACATTGATAATAATAAGAACCATATCAATAATTGAGTACCAATAATAATTTATAATATTTGAACATCGACAAATCAGAATTTTAGAATGATTTTTGAAGGATCATGTGACACTGAAGACTGGAGTAGTGTCTGAAAATTAATAAATTACATTTTAAAAGAGTTCTTTTCAATTGTAATAATATATCACAATATATTTTACTGTCTTTTTGATTAAATAAACTCAGCCTTGTAGCTTCCATATTACCTCTACATTTTTTAAGAAAATTGAATTGCATCATCTTGGTAATTTCATAACCAGACCTTTATTAACCTCAGTGGTGTTGTGGTCTGTTCTCAGGATGTAGTTAAAATTCAGTCTTGCTCAGAGCGTTCTTTTTCCTCGTGAAACTTAAAAATGCACTTGCCATCTTTGCACTCTGGCAAACTGATTAATTCTCATCTGTTAGTTGCTTATCGGAAAAGTGGAAACATCTGTACATTTTCTGCAGAAGCACAGCCTTGTTGACCCAGGCGGCAAGAGTCCACATGCCGTCATTATTCCTGAGAGCTTTCACCATTATGCTACTGTTGTCAGTGATCTTATCACGACTGAGGCAGACACACGGCATCAGTGATGTGATCACCTGACTCCATCAAACCAGACAGCCTTTAACCCACATCAATCCATTAGTGAATCACATAAAAATTCTTTAATTATTCACATAAAACCAATAATTTTGTAATTCTAATGCATTTTATAATTCAAAAATATTTATTTTATAAT
>NW_015555704.1:210631-246996 GCF_001515605.1 Sinocyclocheilus anshuiensis
TTATCGGAAAAGTGGAAACATCTGTACATTTTCTGCAGAAGCACAGCCTTGTTGACCCAGGCGGCAAGAGTCCACATGCCGTCATTATTCCTGAGAGCTTTCACCATTATGCTACTGTTGTCAGTGATCTTATCACGACTGGGCAGACACATGGCATCAGTGATGTGATCACCTGACTCCATCAAACCAGACAGCCTTTAACCCACATCAATCCATTAGTGAATCACATAAAAATTCTTTAATTATTCACATAAAACCAATAATTTTGTAATTCTAATGCATTTTATAATTCAAAAATATTTATTTTATAATAAAATTATAATAATTGATTAATTTTAATAATGTAATTTAACAGGATCTCTGCAGCAGGGCTCCATTTCCTTTAATTCTTCATGAATTTTCAAAATGAATATCATCAGTTCTCATGTGTTTCCTTTTATAATTTGTAGATCAGAACAAAACCAAAAGAAATAGGGTACTATGGTTTACTAAATATTAGTTCACACCAGTGTCTATTATTTTGACCGTGCTTTTGTTAAAACTAATTATTTACGTTTGTAATGATGACTTCTTGGCATGAATCAACAAGAATGTTAAGCCGTTTCCTCTCGATATACCAATGAACATTTCACCTACACATACACAAACACTCCAATCCCAAAGTACCAACTGTAATAAACTCGACTGCACCACCCATATTTGGGGATATTGGAAGTTCACCTGCCATGCCCACATACCTGACATTGTTTCATACTATAGGAAAATTTCCCAGGAGAAATTTACACACACTGAGTCATTCCAAGCCGACAGAACATCACTTTTATTTAACCTGTTTCACTCAGCCGATGGGACGTTTTTTAAAAGTGGTAGTTTGGAAGCTACTTGTCTCAATGGGATGGTACTTTAGCGTCACTTCTGTAATTGCCCCCAGGTTCATACTTACTCAGAACTGTGCTATCCTGCTAAATGTTTTCTGGAAAAACTGGCCCAGACGTGCTTGACATCCCAAAGCTCAGCCATTGCGCATCGACAAACACGCAATTAGCCAGAAATCTTTCTTATGTCTTGCACAGACTAGGCATAAAGGGGTGTCAACCTTGTTCTAGGTAATAGTACACATGGATGTAATTTACTCAGGTACACACTTGTGCTGTATTCTTCTGTTTTTCAAGACATGTTGCTAAGTTAGAGCTGCTAATTTATTAAATATGTTTGTGCGCTTGATGACTAAGCGCATACAATCCATGCCCTCTGGTAATTATATCTTTGAAGAAATGTGCTAACATTGTTGTTGTTTTTTTTTTTTAAATAACTTTTTCACTGTATTTCTCAGTGCTTGAATATAGTTGCTGAAAGATGTGACATTTGGGATCATTTTAGGTTCACATTACTTATAAAAATCACAAAGTCTTTACAGCATAGAGGTTTGCTGTAAAGAAATGGAACAACACTATATTTTTCAAGAAATGGAAAGGCAGTAATGTAAAATGGGACATTTTAGTGACATGAATGAGACATTTTTCTTAATGTTAGTAAGTTAATTTTGGAAACATGATACTTTATGGCCTCCTGTAATGCAATAAAGCATGGCAAACTTTTTCCAGTAACCTGTAACTACTAAAGCCAAGTCATTGATAATGTGTAGACAGCTTTAGCTTTGAAAGGGAATACTGAAAGATTTGGCTCACCAGAAAGGTACTTTTATGTAATATATATATATATATATATATAGCATTACTCTCCACCATAATATCAACAACATTTTTAGACTCTGCTGCTTTTGATTAGCATGACCTTTGTTTTGTGATATCGTTGCGCTGTCGATACTTCCATTGTTTTCTGGCTACACACTATATGTAATGGTAAAAAGTTGTTTTATTTATTGGACTTGTTGACTTAAGTCATTTGGCAAACCGTGGGAGTATTTATGCTGTTAAGGGTTACCGTGACTTGAAGATCTTATATTGTGAGATACCTGACATAACAGAGACCACGGCAAGGTCATTAGATAAGAACACTTGGAACTGAGAAAATAAACTGAAATTGTTTTATAGCTTTTAATGGATATTGGACTTTTGATATATAAAAATATTCCATATTTTGGTTTTCTTACAAATAATATGATCAGCTGTTGCTGTTGTACATTGTCATATAATATAATATAATATAATATAATATAATATATGAATAACTGTTTTATCACTGGTCACAATATTTTCTATTGAAATATAAATGAAATTTGATAATATGTAAACAATATGGTTTATGCAATAAATCCAGCAGAAACTCCAGCACAATCAGCAGATTTTAAAATGCTCATGACAGACGTCACTACCTAAAGCTCACAGCAATTGGCTGCCACCAGCGTTTTCACTTTAGATTTGCATAATTTCATGCATTCGTCTGTTTTTGGGTGCTGTTGTCCTCATTTGGCACTTTTCACAAACCTGCTATAAATTCCCACAGTTGCATGTATTTTGGTGGACACCTCTCATTACGTAATTGTGCACAGAAACGTTTCTCATGCAAAATTTATTCTAGATTTAAAGAGGTGAGTTCGCACATAAATTGGATTTCTGTAATGTTGTTTCATCCAGTTTATTCTAAATTAATTGACCTGTTATTTGTATAAAACACCTAAACCATGTTCTTATAAGGAGTTTACATACAACCTCACCTTACTCTCATGCACTATTCTCAAAACCGGTTAAAACACAATAAACAGTTTTATGGCTACATGTAATCATGTGTAAATACTCTCAGTTGCCAGCTGTGCATATGCAGGCTTCATTTTGTCATGTAATTTTTCCTTATTACTCAGAAATAGTTATTTTTGTAGAGACTCTTGGTTATTCTATACCTAATATACGTGGAGTATGTGATTTTTGCATACATATGATTTAATATTGTTGTAAATTTCATTGTACATGTAGAATAAATTCATGATGAATTATGATTTCTTGTCAAAACTTTAAAATTCAGATTTTAAATATTAAATATGTACGTATGCATGAGACTCACCCATAAAACTCACTTTCTGAACGTCTGCCCAGCTTGAATAAGATAAAAGATTCTGAAGAATAACACCCCCATGCTGAGTAGTGTTGTCTCGCTTGCGGTTTTCCCCTGTCAAACTATCTTTTTCTTTTATCCTTCCTGCTGTGTCTGTGAGGAAACGATGAGCTGTGGGAAGGGGTGTAATGAATAATGCTTGAGAAAACATTTTTAAAGCACATGTGCTGTCACGACAGGTTTAGCTCAAACTGTTGTTTTTTGGACGATGAGTGTCGTCTACACAACAACAGACAAAACAACAGTTGTGGTGAATATATTCAGGTCTTCACCAAGGATATAGCATTTTTTCCCCAAAGGCATGCATCCTTCAACATGTTGATTCTTGGGGCAGCCAAGCTTTCATCAGCTTTATTAAAGACATTTTGATGAAAAAAGTGGTCCCACCCTTCGAGAGCGAGAGCACAGCTGGAGCATTGTGTCTGTCCATGAGGGGTCTTCCTGAAGATTTAATCCAAAATAGGCATTCGTCTCAGTGAATAAGCTCAGCGCACTGTGTTCTCATGCTTACCATCTGTATTCTATGAAAGCCGGCATGTTTGAGTTTTGCTTTTGTATATACAGTTGCAACCAAGGATGCAGTGGTTTTGTCTGCAGCAAATGGAGAATACTAAATTTCATTAGAAAAGCATATTTCTCAATGAGTGCCACCAAAAACTTTTCACTGACAGCAAGTCATGTTGCTCCTATGACCTTTGTTAATGACCCTTGAGATCATTTTACTCCATTGGAATTCTTCAGGAGGCCATACATCCATTCATACATTCCTTGATATTCAGGTCAGGCAAACACAAGTCACACCTTACTGCATTAGTTAACTGTGGTGTCAACGAGTTCATATTAATGAGCATCAAAAAAATGAAAATGAAACAATATCTCTGAATTAAATTAGAATATAAATTGGTGGAAGGTGGCTCCACCATTTCTAACAGTTATTACTTTTTTGTGCATTTTATTCTTTTAATTCAAATTTATTTTCCTACTTAATTTTTTTCTTCTATGACAAGTCGCTATATAAAGTTTCACTTAGTTACAAGTCCTGTGGAGTCTTCATTTCATCATAGATGACTTATGCAAACCTTGTACGCGTGTTCCGGAAATTCAAACCAATGCCCTACCGTATTGCAACACATCAAAGCAGTCAATCCAGCACAGTCAAGAATAACTTAAAGAGGTTGCCACCGTTTAGTAAACTGTGGAGCTTTGACTCTTGCTGCTGACTTGAATGGCGATGCTTCCCGTTTGTCAGTTGATGGCCTTTCATTTTTAACCAGAAATGTGCACGCTGCTTTTCTGATGTTCACTGAAGTTAAGTTTCACTTAGTTACAAGTCCTGTGAAGTCTTCATTTCATCATAGATGACTTATGCAAACCTTGTACGCGTGTTCCGGAAATGTGAAACAGGTGACACATACTTTTAATCAATAACATTCAGTTTCTGATTATGAGATGTGTAATTTACTCACAGAAAAAAGGACAGATTGTTTATCACCACAATGCACTCTTTTTTTAATATGATTAGAGGTTTAGCTGAAGCAGATGAATCATTCGATTCTTGACTGATCTGTTCAACATAATTAAAAACCTGATTTTGGTATTTGTTTTATTGAATTCATGTGATTATTTTGAAAATAGTTTGTCTTATAAATGCTAAATTACTCGTACGCCACAATGCAAAGTTTTACAGAATGTAGAATTGTATGCAAAATTTTCAAGGACATCCACGGAGAGACTAAAGGTGCTAGGAATTATGTTTTCTCTTTCATGTTTTTTGCTTTGGTGTCATAGTCATACTAGCTTTTTGGAGCCTTTTCTAATACATCACATTGTGGCACATAAATGCATTCATGCATTGCGAGTCTAATAGTTCATTCCCAGTGGATGTCATTGGCAGGCTTCGTTGAGTCTCTCTTCAGCGGTGCACTCAGCTGGATCTTGTTTTCATTCACATAATTGATGTATTGTGCAGAAAACAAACACGTCTGCTGCTTTCAGAATGCTTCGCATAAAGCTGATGACCATCTACATATCTCAGAAATGGCAGAAAGATAACACCCTTAACCTATTATTTGAAGTCATGGTACAGAGCATAATGAGCACAAAATGCAGGTTCAGGTCCATGTTTTGGCTTTGTTTTCCAATTGTTTTAATACTTGCTGAAGGCACTTTAAAAAAAAAAAGCAGTTTGACCAATAGCATGCAGGCATTGTACATAATCGACCAATTGTGACGTGCGAGAAGGTGGGATCTACAGAGAACTGTATATAATACATAATTACACGTACATATAACATATGAAGAATAGGAAAACAAAGCCAAAACCTGGACATTTTAGGCAATTCAGAAATCCTGGTCAGGACTTGTCCGGAAAAAGAGGGCGTATGGTCGCCCGTATACATTTCTATCTGAAGTTTTAAGTGTCTTTTTCCCTTGGCACTTGAAATGTTTCCATTTTGAATCGTTGTTACCAAAGGCGAGACACGTGAGGAAAAAATAAACGATCAGTTGTGGGACTATTATATTCTGTCATAAATCGCACACCATTCATTTCTGAACTTTCTACCGTCCGTTACTGGAAATGAAATGAAATTACTGGTTGATATGTCCCGATCTCAGTAAAGTTTACACACGCTTTTGGTCCGTGAATTAGATCTTGCTCGGGACCCGCGCTGTCTGTGGAGGTTTGGCCAGGACTGGTTCCAGAATTAAATCAACATATTTTATATTCCGTCCATTGTCAATCACTGCTATTTCGAGAGTGAATCCCGCATAAATATGCGGATGTCATTCCCAAAACTTTGCAGGGTGTAGCCTATGTGTCCGAAAAACGAAAGTTTCATACAAATTCAGAATGGATTATACCCTAGAAAGACCTTCTATTCCACAGAAGGGGGTTCACAGAAAAGTTCAGTGAAAAAAATAGATCAAAATTAAATAATATAAAATTAAATACACAAATAAATAAATCATGAGGCTAATAATCACAATTATTTCATTCTATTGACAACCACAGTTTCTATATAGATACAGAAAGTAAATATTTTTGACATAATATTTTCCACACATTTATGATTTTTTTCTTTCCAGTTCCAATAGGAATTGATTAATTAAAAAATCTAAAGAAAAAGTGGTTCCTAGCAAGAGGACCATCTTCGTTCTGGGGGTCCATGCCATTTGAAAACTAGTGAATTGCTGAGGCCAAAACTAGGTTGTATCAAGTGGGCCATCAGTGCCATCTCAGAAGTGTTCATCTTTAGCATTTCTTTGACTTTGCTAGGATACCCATCAGAGGAATGCATCTCATTTAGGAACACAAAGCTGTAATAAATTAGCCTTTTTTTTTTACGACTGTAGTAATTCTTGACTGTGGCTATTATTTCTATAATCTGACCTTGCCAAGCACATAATCTTGGCTTTTTTCCATGTCCTCATTCCTCCTGTCACACTGTGTACCCAAGGACCCATTATCACGTTCATCACAAATAATAAGTCCGTATTCACTCTGCTGTATTTCATCTCATTTTGCATTAGTGACTTCCTCGACATGGTAATTTGTAGTATTAAATGCCAGCCACATTTTATCACTTCATTTATTTATGAGATTAAATTACGTTTAAGAATGGATTTTCAATGTATCTGTCTGGATATTTTTGGTACAATGGATAATGCTTTATACAGACGCTCTTGAAATGCTATTAGAATGGTTGTGGGAGCAAGTATGAATATGAAACTCCCATGGTGCAGTAGGATACAGCAGCAAATATTACAAAATTGCTAAGTGATTATTATATAAACATGATTTGACATAATGCAGAACATCATGATAAAACCTCACAGAGCCTAGAGTAGCTATGAAAAACCGCATAAAGAAGCATGAGGTCCAGATATGGTTCTGTCTCTTTCAGCTATTGTTTGTAGTGGCCAAACTATTGCAAATGTTGTGTTGCCAAGCGATAAAACAACCAGCATATGATCTTTTGTCTAACTGGTCTCTGATATCTCCAAATACTTCTCCTGACTCACTTCCAAAGGAAAACAAACAGGAAATTAAAAAAAGGCTGTCCTGATATAAAGAGACCACAGGAGACAGCTGACATATTGGACATGTTGCTCATTATAGATGGAGTTTTTGTAGATATTTACTGCTTTTGAACACTTTAAGATGCCTGTTATAAAACCCTTAAAATTGCATTCTTGTTGGGAAGCTTTTGATCTTCTCATCTTTTAGTTTCTTGAACCAGAACCTTAAAACTGTCAGCATGATTGGCTGGCAGGATTTTTTGATTACATAATCCTATTGTCTATCCTGGCTGTAATAGCAGACTTGCCACCCCTGTAACAAATTGAGACCATTCCGTGAAAACTCTCTTTAGCCACAGATTAGTTTCATTTTCTTGCCCGCAGGGGCAAGGGAAACATGCCAAATTATCACTTTATATGGAAATCTGGACATTCTCCAAGACTCTCAATGGAGTCATAAACAGACAAGGGGTCCTTTCCTTCTCTCCTGCAGTGTGTGGAGTCACAGAGGTCATGTTTGATTGGGTTTCCAAGCACAAAAGCAGTCAAGGTCTGTGCTTCTCTTACAAACTTTAACACCCGAATACATGCCAATTTGTTTGAGCATGGGTTTGATAATGGCAATGAATAAAATTTGGTTCAAAATAAGAAATGAAAAGAATAAATGCCCAACAACACCCTGAACAATAAGTGATAGTGTGAATTTGTTTGTTTCTTTCAGAATTATTGTAAAAAATGCACTTTTTTACATTTTGCAATCTAAGACCCTGCCAACTAAGTAACAAACTTATTTAAATGTTAATTTTGTTTTATTTGTTAAGTCTACGGTATGTTATAAAAAGGGGACTGTTCCTTGAAAAAGACTCTGTTCAATATCAAATAAGAGCTAAAGTAAAAACAAATCACAATGGACTTGAAGTACTATGATGTAATCATAATGGACGCCCATGATTGTATGAAGCTGGACATTTTGTTCTCAATTTATATGATTATTAGGAAATTTCGCTGTGGCAATCACTGGCTTATAAAATCCATTTGTTTAATAACACTAAAAGTAATCGTTTATGCTTAAGCCGAAGAGCCTGCAAAGTGTCCTGTGTTATGCAAACACCTAATAACTTTCTACAATTAAATTCCATTGTATTCAATTCCTGAACATAGTAACAATTTCCTCTTTGGTTTCTAACATCTGTAATTTTCACTTAGATTTTGTCACTTGGCAATAAAATACTCTGGACAGTTCCAGAGCCTTATGTTGGTTGGACACTTTATCAAGAAGCACAACACATGCACATGTGCACCATCTGGGCATATTTATGGGAGGAATAGCTGTCTTGTTCCTGGTTCTTTTCCTGTTTGCCGTTGACTTAACAGGGTCATCCTTCAAGATCTGCTCACTTTGTCCTCTCAATGGTCAGTCACATGGCTCCCCTGAATCACCTATACAGTTTCCTATTTTTGCCTGTCTACTTTGCAGAAGAATAGCTCTAGTACTTATTACTTATAAAATATCCTAAATTCTTAATTATTAAAGAAGGCAACAAGAGGGAATGCCTCAGCTGAAACTGAATAATGTTACCTTTTCTGTTAGTGAGGACTTGGTCAGACAAAAATGCAATTCTCTTTAGCGTTTTAAATGGATATCTATGCTAATTTCTTTTAAATAAAATGTATTTATTTCAATCAATTTTCTTCCGTTTACTTCTGTATATTTTATTTAGTTTATTAAGGAGATTTTTAAGAGAGATTTGCGTTTGTGTCTGTGATAACGTCATTGTCAACCAACCCCCGGTTCACAAGTAAAATAGGAAGTCCGACTCATTTCCACAAATTGATTTCAGTTTTCAATTCTCTGTGGGTTTGTGGTTTAAAACAGCGTAACCAGAAAAATATCTCGAACACAAACACAGAAATGCTTCACGAATCTAGTCAGGCAGGAATCGAATCGAGGACCCCAAATAGTTCCGTTTCAAACTCATGAGTCGTGACGTAATCACGCAGTCCTTGGCAAAACAAAGTTGTCAAGGAAATCAAAACGCTAAATTCACTTGTATCTTAAAAGTTTTGCACATTTTAACAAAGTTCTGTTTATTAAAACCAAATATTGCGCTATAAAAACGAACTTCTTATCATTCATTCAATCTGAGCGGTTTTCAAGTCAGCAACTCACCGATTGACCAGACACTCTGTGAGTTGCTAACTCCAGAACTGCTCGGATTGAATGAATTGTTCAGTTCGAATCATGGATGTCCATTAAAACAGTTCAAATACTTTACTGAAAAGACAGTCTTTTCAGAAAAGTCTACATTGAACAATTCGTAATGAGAGGTAAGCAGTTTGCGAACTTCCGTGCATAAACACGGTTAAAAATTGGCACATTTTGGTTAAAACATTAAGTAACATTTGTTGATAATTACACTTTACACATTACTAATCCGTGTTGCATTCATTAAGTACAGCAGCACTTTTTTTGTATCAAGTCTGTGTTTCTGATTGTAATCAGTTTCTCTTTCGTGCAGGTAAATGCATGTGAGGGACAGAACTTTTTAATGAAATGTGCTGTGCTCTGCTTATTTTCTGCAGTCCAAATAATGCCTCCAAATCATGATGTGAGGAGAGTTTTATTATTGTTATCATAACAACAGATAGACCAGTAACAGCTGTAAGTTCAGACCAGTTATTTGAGGCTTTATTTTCCATAATTGATGTCTTGGGCTTGCTCACTGAGGGACTAAGCCTCGAAAATGTCATGCTATACTATTGTGCTAACTGCTGTGAAGTTTATAAGCCCTGGTGACTAAGTATTGTTTGTCTGGCAGCCATGTACACATAATGCCATTGAACCTGCCATTCACACACAAAGTAGATAAGCACTCTGGCTATGTGGGAAATGTGTTACACAGTCAAGACGTTCAAAGCTGATTTCAGAAATCTCACAGGAAATACTGTAGGCTTTTCAAATTTTGCTGTAAAATTTAAAGGATCTGTTTACTCTAAAATGAATGCATGTCATTCCAAACTTTTTTTTTTAATGCAAACTTTTTACATATGAACTTTTTTTAATGTGAACACAAATTGATAAATGTAATAGAATGGACAGTGCATGCTTTTTTTTTGTACATACAATGTCACTTCATGGTAAAGGCCTGTTTACACCAAGATAAATGTTTGGTGTGAAAAGTTTATGCGATAAACATTTTAATTTGAATGAACGGCAGTTCATAAACATTTACATGTTGGTGCTACACAGTTTCAATACAGAGAGGTGTTCTAATCTCTTTTCTACCCTATTCCTAAGAAAAGTAAAAAACAATAATATTTGTGCTGTTGGTCACAAAAAAAAATGTGACTCGATGGCTTTTTTAAAATATGTAAATACTATTTTACGTTCTTCTATGTGACAAGCAGGTGTCAGAAACGAAAAGTTGCGCAGCACTTTCTGTAACAAGGTCGGTATTTCTGTGAATTTGCATTTTTATTCCGGCCTTTTTTTTTACTCAGTGGTCTGATCAACAACAACAAATTTTTTGGGGGAAAATTTTACCAAATTTTTGTGCTGAAAATATGTGTTGTGTAAACAGGCCTTAAAGGAACAGTTCACCCAAAAATACATGTTGGTGCTACACAGTTTCAATACAGAGAGGTGTTCTAATCTCTTTTCTACCCTATTCCTAAGAAAAGTAAAAAACAATAATATTTGTGCTGTTGGTCACAAAAAAAAATGTGACTCGATGGCTTTTTTAAAATATGTAAATACTATTTTACGTTCTTCTATGTGACAAGCAGGTGTCAGAAACGAAAAGTTGCGCAGCACTTTCTGTAACAAGGTCGGTATTTCTGTGAATTTGCATTTTTATTCCGGCCTTTTTTTTTACTCAGTGGTCTGATCAACAACAACAAATTTTTTGGGGGAAAATTTTACCAAATTTTTGTGCTGAAAATATGTGTTGTGTAAACAGGCCTTAAAGGAACAGTTCACCCAAAAATGAAAATTCTGTTATCATTTACTCACCATCGTGTTGTTTCAAACCTGTATAAGTTTCACCATTGACTTTCATAATGGTGAGTAAATGATGATGCAATATTCATTTTTGGG
Source organism: Sinocyclocheilus anshuiensis (assembly GCF_001515605.1). Classification (NCBI taxonomy): domain Eukaryota; kingdom Metazoa; phylum Chordata; class Actinopteri; order Cypriniformes; family Cyprinidae; genus Sinocyclocheilus; species Sinocyclocheilus anshuiensis. The sequence goes on from NW_015555704.1 coordinate 221,820, forward strand.
TGAACTATCCCACTACGGCCAATCTCCGAAATGGCCAACAAAGCACAATAAAAGTAATTAATATGACTTGAATTTTCACCCAGAATTTCTGAAGTTGGTGTAACGATATTGCACATTTAACCCTTAAATGCATGAATGTTTCGCCAATCATTATTACATATTCGGGTCTTTAGCGAACCGGACCTATATATCCAGCATGGATGGATCTCTAACTGCTGCAATAGCTAAAAATTCTCTTGATATTTTAAGAGCAATTACAGAAGAATAAAATAACGCATATTTCGTTACCTTTTGAAACTTAAAAGGGTTCAATTTGAGCAGATGATATTACCATCGCTGTCCTTGTCAGAGCGCACTTCCACAGTACATTCAGCATCTGCCTCATATTCACGATCTCAACCATATTCTCAAAACTATCGTTTTCAATGACTTCACATTCAATATTTTGATCACTGGCAGCTTATTCAGCACATCCAGCATCAAATGACAGTGACATTTATATTTCATTGCTTATAGTAATTGCTCTGCAGTAAAGCCATTCAAACCACTTCAATGTTTGATGATGATATTCCTTTGTTTTATGCCTGTGGTAATTATGAGTGAAACGTCACGTCATCATTGTGTATCAAACAGTGCCACCTTGAGGAAAAAAGATGCATTGCACATATTGAGTCATCAGATATGTAAATATAGTTGCACGGGAAAAAATACTTACACATTTACATACCTCGGGTCTCTAGTGACCTTATACACTTTTTACAAAAAATTAATCAGAAAACTGGCATTCTTTTATATTTTACTATTTTTTTCTTGTTATATTGTTTATAATGAATAGATTAAGGAATACTAAGAGAGTTGATGTCTAACTTTAAAAAATGAAGGAGGGAGAGGGTAGAGAATGATGTCCCGGGTCGCTAAAGACCCGAGGTATGCATTTAAGGGTTAATGTTAAGAATAATGAGGATAGTTAATGACTCATATGGGCTATTTTTATGATATTTTTATGTTTTTTTTTTTGTCTGGAAAAGAGGGTTGCATACGTTCTTCATTTTTTACATTTAAAAAAAAATAACTGAAGACAAAAGTAAGAGCATACTGGTTTGGGAACAACATGAGTGAGTAAATAATGACACATTTTTTTTTGTTTCTGAGAGAACTAGTCTTGTAGAATCATCGCCATTGTTTTTGTCTTTCTAGCCTCCTTTACGAAAACTGAGGCAGCAGAATTACAGCATGGTCTTTTCCACTGATGTGAAGAGCTTTTTGGAGAGCACGGTTTGTTTGTGAGAAGACTAATATTTAGATAACATTAACAGCCAGATCTTTGTTTTAGCTTGTTTAGGAAGTGATTAGAGACTGGAGAGTAGCTGAGATGCACAAGCTGCACATGTGGTCCACATGTGTCTTTGCAAATGAGAGCTTCTATTGTTATGTGCTCTTTGCATACAAATGGGCAGATGAAAGTCAGCAGTGTGAACAAACACAAAATAGATATCCCAGAAGATACTTGAGAGTGTTTAGAGGGAAAAGGCCAAGACAAGCAAAATAATACAGGGTTTGGACACTGAAAGAGTATCTACTGGCATGGCTAGGAATGTCAGGAATGTCTGCCGTCTGCGTTCGTCCTTGTCTAAAGGTGATTTTACCGTGTGAGCTAGACAATGGCTTTGTCGCCAGTGTTTCGTATCTCTGTAAGGTTGCTGGGAATCCCCTCCCTCCCACCTGTCTGCCAGTATCTGCCTCCCTCGACTGCAAGTGAGTCAACTTCCAGCTGCTCTGGATGGAGGTCAGGGAGTGTACTGGAAATAGCAGTGAAAGGGAACATTGCCAGTCAGGTGGGGTGGATGTTGGTTATGAAACGTTAAGCCTGACCCCCGCACTATTTCACAGAAATGCTCTCATCTGGATACCATGCGTACTACTGACCACATGCCTCCAGTCTTTTTTGTTAATACTGCACGTGATAGTATTCATGGTTCTGTTAAAATGATAAAGGAAAGTCAGGCTGATCTTAATAGTATTCACTGGTATTAGTACTCAGCGCTTACATTTTTGTACACTGAGGCATGTACGATTAATAGACACTACCGTTCAAAGTTTTCATGTCAGTAAGATTCTTGTGTGTTTGAAAGAAGTATCTTATGCTCACCAAAGCTGCATTTATTCAATAAAAAAACAGTAAAAACAAAATTGTTGTGAAATATTATTATAATATAAAATAAATGTTTTTATTGCATTGCATTTTAAAATATAATTTATTCCTGTAATTGCAAAGCTGAATTTTCAGCATCATTACTCCAGTCTTTAGTGTCACATGATCCTCTAGAAATCATTCTATTATGCTGATTTGGTGCTCAGGAAACTTTTCTTCTCATTATCAATGTTAAAAACAGTTGTACTGCATAATATTTTTGTCGAAACCATAACATTTTTTCAGGATTCTTTGAGTTCAGAAATAGAAATATTTTGTAACATTAAATTGTCACGCAATGTTAATGTATTCTTGCTGAATAAAAGTGTTAATGTCTTTTAAAAATCTTGAATGGTATATGTGTGTGTATAGCTACTGTACAATATGGCAGTATGGACAGCATCTAAAATGTAAAAGGATTTACAGTACATATGCACAGATTAAGAAATAAAATGTGCATTAAATATCCTAAATATATAAATATCCTTTATAAAATATCCTTTATATTATTTTTATATTGTAAATATATTTCTATTTTCTATTTTATTATTATATTTTATAATATTTCTATAGTAAATATTTTCTATATACATCCAATCCTACACTAAATTATGGTCTTTTCTTTACACTGTAATACAGTTTCTGAAGATTTAGATTATATAATGTATGAATAGAAAATATCATGTTTCTGATAATTTAAAGTTGCCATAAGTTAAAGTTGGTCATTTTATTAGCTACAATTGTTCCAAATGATTAGTTAATTATTCAGTAATAGCTAAATTCTCATTCAGTTTTGCATTATAGTGTCGGCTTGGGTAAACTGATGGACTCCTTTAAACCGCGTTGAATACGACACCAGAAATCATACAGAATATTTATAATTTTACAAAACTGTTATAATGTCAAATTAGGTGAATGCGTTCAATAAAGGGGATTGCATTGAACATATTTAATTACCTCATTGATTAAATAAATTCACCCTATTCCAAGACTTCAATATTCTGTAAACCTTGCTTACATTTTTGATATTGTCAATAATGTACGTTTCAGTGTCTGCATAGAAAAATTAATTTACAAATGAATAATAATGAAATCTTGTTGGAAATATATTAGGAAAGTAACAAAGGACAGCATAAAAATTTGAATTAACTGTATGAAAAACAGTATTATTTACCAAATGTTTTAGGTGACTACCATCCTGGATTGAACCAGGGAGATCAAAAGGCTACTGTGCGCCCATTGAAACCCATTGAACTTGGACTTACATCGCTTCTTGTGTTTTGAATGTTAATTTCTCATCAAAATACTTTAACCACTGACCCCTAACCGTGAGCATTTATCTGTGCCGTTCAACTATTTCCTTTTTGAATTAGTGGAGTCCACCAGAATTAAGCAGTAAGTCAAGCTTGAAGGACCACCAGCTCTTACTTGGCTTTGAATCAGACCAAGAAACTCACAGGTGCCCTGATATATCACACAGGCCAATGTTTCTGTTCAGTGATTGGATAACTTGCCATGTCAGAAAGAGCCATGTAAATACATTAGTCATCATCATCATCACCACCACCATCACTGCCAGTGTGGACCAGTCGGCTTTGAGGTTTCAGTGGTTTTAATGAGAGAGTGAAGCCATGCCTTCAGGCTTGTTTGCTTTAATCACTAAATGTTTTGGTGCTTCAGGAAGTTTAGTAAGTCACGTTGCATGCCTTTTGCCTAAAACTAGGCCACTGCTACAAGCTGCCAGCATAGTTGAAGTTATTGAGGTAAAATTTTTGCAGGAAGATGTTTATGTTTAGTTCTGTTGTGAGCAACTGCGATGTCAGACTCCATGTGTTATATGTAAATTGTTCATGTAGCAGCAAGCAAGCAAAACATTATGAGAGCAGTTTACATATTACACACTGTTCTCAAAGTGTAAAAAGATTTGAAGTCATTTAAGCATCCAAACAAAGCGCAGATGGAGGATTGCAGGTGAGATGCTCATGCACATCACTGGAGGGGGGAGAGTGACTCTGGTATGAACCCGTGTGGTGTGCCATTAGATATTTTCATGGCCATTTTCACAGGCTTAATGATTCATTTTACTACCGCATGCCAGGAGTACTCGACCCCGTAGGGCTCATCACAGAACACGTGATGACAGCGCCCTCAAGGCATCTCTGACATTACATTTTTGTAATATTAAGGCATGTTTGTCAGAATAGATGTAAAGAGCGGTCTTTTAGTGATTTATTGTCATTTAAGGAGATTCAGTGCCTGAGAGGCCAGAGCACTTTTCTGTGCCATTGATCATTGCCTTGGGTGGATATAGAGAACTAAATGTTCTGTGAAAAAAATCAAAAAGGAGAAGAGGAGAGATATTTTTACATTGATTTGTTGGGTTACGTTAAGAGTTGTTTCCTAAGGCCTGGATTTGAGTCGACATAAAGGGTCAAGATCTGTAGTCTGTTGCAGCTTGGAGTCAGTGAACCGGCCCTCATTATCATCAATAAGTATGACAAGACATGATGCTGGCAGGTTCTCTTTCCACTTGAACACATGATTGCACACTGACTAATGGTCTTCCTGGCAAACGTCTCACTTGGTACTTCTCATATCTATGAGTATTTGCAGATGAGTCGTCTTTTTTTCACAAGCAGGAAAATACATTGCAATTATTCAAGGCACGTATGCATTGAGTTTAAACATTTTCATATCATTGTTTAAGGGAATATTTAATTGTTTAAAGGGATAGTTCACCCAAAAATGAAAATTCTGTCATTAATTTCTCACCCTCATGTCGTTCCAAAGACCTTTGTTCATCTTAAAATTAAGGTTGAACCACTGATGTCACATGGACTATTTTAACAATGTCCTTACTACCTTTCTGGGCCTTGAACATGTCAGTTGTGTTGTTGTCTATGCAGGGTCAGAAAGCTCTCAGATTTCATCAAAAATCATTTAAACTGTGTTCTGAAGATGAACGAAGGTCTTACGGGTTTAGAACGACATGAGGGTAATTAATGACAAAATTTACATTTTTGGGTGAACTATCCCTTTAAATGATATTTATGTATCTCATTTAATTATTTATGGCTATTTTTTGCCCCACAATATTGTGGTTCCATACATTGACAACTCATCAAGTAATACAATTTTATAAATAGTATAAATAGAAGTTTTAGCATACAAATTTTGGTTGAAATATTCTTTTATATAGAATATAATAATCTGTATAAAGCTTTTAGGTTTATGAAGAAGTAACCAGGTATAGCAGATTTCCCTTGAGTAACTTAAACCAGAGCAGTGACAGCCAGACAGAAAAGGTCAGATTACATCCGTCTGCACCCACTGTTTTCTTAAACTTTGTCTGCCATTAGGATTAAGGCTGTTTCTGTGAAACCTTCAAGATTTTTTTTAGGTGGACACGTTTTTTATCTTTATCTTTGTTTTCTCATTCACTTACTGCCGGGATTGTTAAAGACATCAGTATGATCATGATGGAGAAAGACTCTGTGGCTGGGGTTAAACAGATTCTGATTAGAGACCCTAAAAGGCCCAATGGGAGACTGAAAGCTCAAAAGAGCAATAGCTTGCCTTACACAAAACATATGATGTAGCCTCTCAGCAGCACACCACAGTACAGCAGCGGTTCAGATGGAAGGCTTCGCTAATGAGATATGTTAAACCTTGCGTGTCTGCACTGAAAGTGGCATGGAGAACCACAGTTTAGAACAGACATTTAGGCCGAAACAGATTTATTTCCACCAAATATAAATGTTTTCATTCAGCTTTCTCTATTTTGGTGTGGCTTAAACTGCCCACATAGCAGAGTAATCAGTAGCACCATTTTGCTCTTGGGGTTCAGTCTTGGAAGTTTCTCTGATGTGCTCACCATATTCTTGGAGACAGTTGCTAAAACAGTTTTAAAGCTGCAGGACATAATAATAACAATCTTATCACCCAGCATGTGGGTTTCCAGCAACATCCTATAAAGCATTTTTTTTAAATATTAACAACACACTGTAAAAAATGATTGTGATTTTAACAGTAAAAGACTGTAAAAATGCTACAGTAAAAACCTGTTAACTGGTTAACAGTAAGTTTCCATACTATATTCGGTGAATAAATGTAATTACATTTAATATAATTTTACAGTAAAATACTGTTAAAAATAAGGTTTTTGGAAGTGAAAAAAAAAGTCATTGTATAATTTACAGTGACAAACCGTAAATTGACACTCCCAGAATTCCCTGCATGACACTTCATATTTGATGTTTTTTTTTTGTTGAAATAACATGCTTCTTAGTTTTTTTCTTATCAGTTGTGTACATTAGGGTTTAATCTTACACCTAATGTTGTTAAATTAATGTTTATTGCATTATTTCAGTATCATGTGTGTCACCGTGATGGAGTTTAGTGTTTGTGTGAATGACACTGTGTGCACCTTCTATATATAAGTATTGCCCTCCTCAGCTCGTAGAAAAGCTGTTTGTGATGAGCTTTGGTTCATCATGTGACTTTCTCATCACCACCAGTTTTTGGTGGTTATCAGTGCATTACAATGGTTCAAAACAGATATTAGTACTTCAATATGTTGGTTTAACATTACATCAGTTAATGAAATACGGTATTTTATTGTGAATTTAAGTTAAGTCTGTAAAACCTAAAATGTTGCTACCATATTTTTTACGGTGAAGTTCTGGCAACCACAGCTGCCGGTATTTTACCGTAAATGTCACCGATTTTTTTTTACAGTGCAGGCATCATTAAGGTTGTTGATATTTACTGGATGCTTTTTATACAAAGCATCTTACTGTACTACAGTTCCCTTAGAGGACCAATTGTTCAACTTGGTGTTAATCACTTATTTACTGAAGGCCACAATGGTGATAAAGGATCTCAAACTTTCCATTACACTGACCAAAAGCACATCTGAGAGAAGCACATGGAATTACATAACAGAGAGACAGAACTGCTCTGCAGATCCATGCATTCCAGCCAAAACATCTTACTCTAACCCCAGTCCCAGCTGACAAAAATGTTTTTATCAGTCAACCTGTAAGCATAGTAGCTTTTGTTAAACTGGATTAATAGAATAAGCTATTTTAACTTGATGTGCTAAAGTTTGCCTGGTTAGTGGTCTCTTATGCTCACCAAGGCTGTGACTATTGTGAAATATAATTACAATTTCAAATAACTGTTTTCTATTATGTTGAAAACAGTTGTGCTGCTTAATATTTTTGTGGAAAAAGTGCTACTTTTTCCCAGAATTCTTTGTTGAAAAGAACGTTCAAAGGAACAGCATTTATTTGAAACAGAAATCTTTTGTAACATCAAAATATTACTCATGGTCAACTTAATGTATTCTTGCTGAATAAAAGTATAAATCTTACTGACCTCAAACTTTGAACGTTAATGTATTTTCACTATTAACACAAACAAATACATAAATAAATAACATTAAAAAATGTATTATATTTGTTATTTAAAATAAATGCTTTGGACCAGATAGTGAAGAAAAAGCAGTCCCAGACAAAAAAATAAGCATATAGTGAATAATAGAACAATTATTTATAGGGTGAATTCTGGTAACTTGGGCCACTGCTTTGCCAATCATCTAATTTACAAAAAGTAGCTCAATTTATGTGAATTTTCTACCTTGTAGTCTCGAACTCGTTATGTTTACCATAATGTCTGTCAATTTTTTCCTATTGACTGTTGTCTGTGAAGAAACAATGCTCAAGTCATTAGTCAGCATTTTGCATACCAATAACTTCAAAGAGATGGAAAACAAGTGCCGGAGCCTCATTAGTAGCGCTGATACTGTCAAAGTTTGTTCATGGAATGTTCCAAATAACAGGAAGCCCGGAGAAATTAGAGTCTGATAGTATTTTTTTTCCATGATACACGTCTGACACAAGAAGGTCAAACGGGTGCTCAACGGGAGGAATGGTTTGCTAAATACGCAAATCGGATGAGAGAGGGGATATGAGGTTGATTGCAAGTTATTCAGAATTTCCTGTCTGAGGTCTGTTTCCCTTTACAAATCTTTAAAATCCATATTTATACAGGGAGTGACTTTTCTCAGTGGTCCCACAATTGAACAGCGAGGGGTCTCAGGAAAACAGAGCTGTGCTGACAGACAAGCTGTTGGTGTATTACCATGTTGTTCAGGCCAGTAGTGAGAAAACTCCAGCTGCGCTCTGCTAAGCGCCGGCTTGTGGACATGGTTCTCCGTTGGCCTCTTGGTCCAGGACAGAGACGAAATGAAAACAGAGAGGGTTAGACAGGAAGGAGCAGGAACATGTGACACAGTGTGTTTACTGCTTGTGCTCTCTCACCTTTTAGTCTGGCAGTCTGGAATGTTCCACTTTCACTCAACCACGTTGAAAGGAAATAAGATTTGGGATTGTGGGTGTGTTAGCGCTCGAGGCTAAGGATTGGCCTCGGCCTTATGCACACGATGAAACTTTGTCCGTGTCATGAGTGCAATTCTTGAGATTTCAGGCTTACAAAAAAGGCGGATGTTCGAGACCACCGTAATGAGAGATGCGCAAGATTGTCAGTCATTCACAAAACATCTGGTGAGCTCAGTGAGCTACACGCATCCACCTGCTATGGTTTTACTTGTGGAGCACAAACAGTCCCTCTAAAATTAGATGTTTAAAATGTGCTTGTCTTCAACTTGGTCTGATACTGCTTCAGCCAGCTTGGTATTGGGAAGACTTCATGAGACCTAGTAAGGTGTACAGTGAGAGAAAAAAAAACCTAATTAAATGGTTACAATAATGTCAATTACATGTCAAGTCAGGCCAAAAGTGTAGCATGTGAGAGACTTTCACCAAATATCACCAAATATGATCTGTCATCATTTACTCATCCTCATGATGTTTCAAACCTGTATGACTTTTTCTTAAAGGGATAGTTCACCCAAAAATGAAAATTCTGTCATTAATTACTCATGAATGCACACGCATGCATTGTGGTATTATTGTGAACACACATCAAAGTCTGACGCAGAAGAGAAGTTGTTGTTGAATAAAGTTGTTATTTTTGTTTTCTTTGCACAAAAAGTAATCTTGTAGCTACATAAAATTAAGGTTGAACCTCTGATGTCACATGGACTATTTTAATGATGTCCTTACTACCTTTTCTGGGCCTTGAACTGGTCAGTTCTGTTGCTGTCTATGCAGGTTCAGAAAGCTCTCGGATTTCATCAAAAATATCTTAATTTGTGTTCCGAAGATGAACGGAGATCTTATGGGGTTGGAACAACATGAGGGTGAGTAATTAATGACAGAATTTTCATTTTTGGGTGAACTAACCCTTTAATACAATAGAGTCTCTATAATAAACTCTAACTTTGTATAATGGAAGTACATAGATATGCAATTGTTTTGCTGCTAACGTTCAGGGAAGGATGGCTTTGTTTATTTAGAAACTTTCTGTTTGTCCTCTTTCTTTTTTAGTTGTAGAAAAGACAATTGTACAATAAATAAGGATGATAGCAACTCATAGCATACAGTAAATTTAGTCCGTTAACTTCAGCTTTCTGCCCTCAGACAAAGAACAATGAGACTGTGAGAGCAGTTGAAGTCCTGAGACTGTAAGGATGTGTAGACAGGTGTAACCCAAGCCCATGTCAGTGAGGTGATGAGCGGGTACGAAGGTGCAGCCACTGACACTGAGCCCTAGGAAAGTTTAGGTGACCCAAAAGTTGGTGCTGTTGGGTGGCTTTGTGGCTCTGTCCTCGGTATGCAGGTGGATGTATAGTCTGATACTAAACTCTCAACACTTATCAAGCTTGTTTTGACATTGGTAAGATCCTGTGACCCTCTCCTTTCCACTTCTCTCAGATGAAGTCTTTCACTGCAGAGGTGAGCCTTTGAGGCGGATTAGAGCAGCCCACCTCACTCTGCTGGCTGAGCCGCTTTGTTTTAGTCTGTTCCGGGATAAGGATCAAAGTAAAATGTGTTTTTGTGCTTGTTAAAAATGATTCCTTGTTGGTTGGTTTCTAAATGTGTGAGGATAAATTTAATAAATGACTTCTGAGTTGCCTCCTGCTCTCTTAAAGGAAAAATTCATCCAAAAATAAACATTTGCTGAAAATTTACTCCCCTTAGGCTAAGATGTAGATGAGTTTGTTTGTCCATCGGAACAGATTTGGAAAAATTTAACAGTACATCACTTGCTCACCAGTTGATCATCTGCAGTGAATGGGTGCCGTCAGAATAAGATTCCAAACAGCTGATAAAAATGCCTGGTAAAGCAAAATGTCTTGTAAGAGTTCATAATCCATAATAACACTTCCTCCAATGAAAAAAGTACATCCGCTGTCCTCTCATAACATAATCCACCAACAACGTTCTTTAAATTCAGGTAAGAGGTCAAGCCGTGACATATGAGTCTTGTATTTGTCAAACATCTTCATGTGATGAAAATTCCCAGGCCAGAGTTCACCAAATTTGAAATGTGAAACATCTTCGCATGAGCTTAATTTCTGGTCTCCAGTATTGGCAAATGTATAAATGGAAATCAAAAAGTGTAGTGTGACTGTCTCCTTTAATTGATATTTAAATGTAAAAAGTTGGTGATTTTTATAGTGTTTAAGGTTTTTAGATCTTGTTTTTTGCTGTTTAGCTGTCATCTGCATGCATGAATAATTAGAGTTAGAAAACAACTCAATACAGACATCTAAAGGAACAGTTAAACCCCAGCTGATTCATTCTTGCTGGCCACCCACATGATTTACTAATTGCTGTTATTGTGTCATGCCAATCAAGGCCCTTAGACAGGAGCTTGTTAAAATAAACTGAAGCCTGCTACGCACAAGACCCTGCACTCAAGCAGCACAGATGTTACGTAACGCTCGTGGAATGGAAGAACCCCTTTTTTTAAGGTTCATTCCAGTCAAAGTGGCTGGGAGGTCCACCAGACGGCCCTTTGTTTCTCTCATTCATGCGGATAAGCAAGTCTGAATGTGGAACAGTGTTACGCTATTGGGTCATCTGCCAGGCACAACTTTTGATGATGAGATTATGTTGAGCTGATTTAGAGTTTAAACTTCACAATGGATTTAAAGATGCTGCAATTAGCATTAGGGTTTGGTAAGAAGGGGATACATGCAGCATTACTCAGCAAGATTAGCGAAGAGAACAAGGCGTGTATCCGGTGAAAGAAAGTTATGGACTTAATGTTCCCTGTTATTAAGCCACGTAGATTTACTGAACAGAAACAAGGTATCATTGACTTTTAGACTCTGTCCACCTGCAGTTTTTCTGTTTTCGACACTACCAATGCTGCATCTGTTTGATCAGAAATACTATTATATTGTGAAATACTACATTTTAAAATAAAAAAATTTCATATATATTTGTAATCTATTTATGTTGCCAAAGCTAAATTTTTCAGCATCATTAGTCAAGTCTTCAGTGTCACATGATCCTTCACAAATCATTCTAAAATACTGATTTGCTGCTTTTTTTGATGAATAGAAAGGTAATTTATTGTATTTTTATTATTCATTGTAGCAATTTAAAGTATTCTTGGAGAATAATCATTTTTACCCAAAACTTTTGAATGGTAGTGTATTTATTTATGTTTATTTTTTTCTTTATTCATATAATTTTGTATTTATTATTACAAACATTACTTTTTTTATTATACTTGCTAGCATATAATACATACAAATGTTGGCTGCTTTTGCTTTATTTAACTTGTCAGAAAAACATTGTCACTTTTAGGTGACAGGTAACTGTTTAGTCACTTGTGTCTTACCCTGTGCATTAAAATAGTTAGATCCAGGTGCTAACTTACATATAGAAATCCAAAACTGGCTTCTGATGCTATTGCTATTCAGACCTTTTTTTCAGTCAAGGTCAGTTATGTGAGGAATGAGATTTTAATTAGGCAACTTTTTTTATTCTCATTTCTCTTTCAAATCTGTCCAGGCTCAAGTTAGTACAAGAAGGGGAGGGCAGGGTTGTCAGGTTTCAGATTTGGGCTTTAGTCACCGCTCTGTTGCCCTGTTATTGCCTGATTTTGATAATGATTTCATCAGTTCCTCCCAAAGCCAAGTTGATATAAAATGACATTTCAAAATAAAAGGACGTTTCAAATTAGCATAAACTCTAAAGAGTAAAGTTATAGACATTGTGTTGATTGTAAAGGCCTCTGTTATACCAAGATGATGGTTTACAAAATAGCATTAAAGGGAAAAATACAGCTCTTTATCACTTTATTGTAGTGCGTATTGGCGCTCAACTGCCAAAAAAGAATTGATTGTGTCGAATGAGGTTCAGTAATGCCAAGACACATCCTGCTGTCCCCTTGTTGTTAATATTGACTGTGAAATTTAGAACAGTTAGAACTTCTGTTTTAATTCCAAGGAATTTCCCGTGTGCCCAACATTCCAGACATTGTGTGCTCAAGAAGGCATCAGACAACACCAAACACTCCAAGTCATACTTCCATACACACAGTTAAGGTGCTTTAGTGATTTTTTCCAAGCAAACAGCTGCAGCTTTTGTTTTCTATGGAGCAACAGAAAGGAAACATTAAAGCAAAGCATCATGACTAACTGTATTGATCTGGTTTATTGAGTTTTGTGTGTGTGTGTGTGTGTGTGTGTGTGTGTGTGTGTGTGTATAAATCGCTAACCAGGATGAATTTGGAATTAATCATTATTTATTATACAAATTATTTATAAATATTGATTTATAAGTAGGCCCTGATGGAATCTGCTGATTTTTGTGCTTGTTTTCCAGGTGAACAAACACGCAAAGGAATAAGACTTTTCTGCAGAAATCCATGGGTCTTTCTTTGGAGTTGTGCTGGCACAGATTCCGCGTAGACCTGTTAATTAAGCACCTTTTATCCTGAACTCCTCCTCGACAGTATTCCCGGCACTACTGATAAGGCCAGTGACATAATTTGCTGTTCTGTAGTCAGCACCACACCTCTGTGAACATTTATTGTAATATGCCAGGTATGTTTTCAAGCTGTTCGTGAGGTAACATCAAAAATCTTTAGCAGCTTGTGCAGATGTGTTCAGACCTGAATGCCACAGAGGATTTTAACTCGTGATGTTGGCTAAATTTGCCAGTGCTCTTACCACACCCCGACTATTCAGTGGAGGTATGAAAACATATGCACAATTAAAGGGATTATTATGAGGTCATGATCCAAGGGTCACAAGTACTGCATTACAATAAGGTACAGTTTGTTAATATTAGTTAATGTATGAGGTATCATGAACTAACATGAACAGCAGAATTAATTATTTGCAGTATTTATTAGTCTGTGTTTAAGTATACTATCATTCATAGCTAATTAATGTTTGTTCATAATACATAACCAATTAATTAATTTCTAAATTTCTAGTCAGTTCATTTGCCTGTTTTATTTAGAATGGATAGTTGAGACCTAGGTTAGTTTTGTTCTTGGCTTGTGAGGTGAAGTCTGTTTTCTAGACCAACACTTTTTGACATTACTAATATCTGTAAACATGTACACGTCGTACCATGGTTTATGCCAAGAAGAGAGAGAAAGAGTTCACATTTTAATCACAAATGGGCCCAGAAGGCAGATCATGACCTGTTCGGTCTACAAGGCAGAGGTTTTGACATGCAGGAAAACATGACTGAGATGGACTGGTAGAATAGAATAGACGTTGTTCTCCAGAACTCATCATTATTCACAGTTCAGTGCAAAATCGTGTGCTTGGATAGTACTACACCATTGTCTCAAGCAGTTGGAAGTGTTTCTGCTGGGTAAATAAGAGTTTTATGTCTAAAAATATAGACTGAACTGCTGTCTGCTTTGATTGTCACCAGTTCAAGTGTCGCTGCATAACAGATGAAATTCATTCTCATTTGGAAAGAGTTATAGTAGTAGTTCTTAAAATACCATCGGAGTGAATTGATTGACAAGATTTCGATCTCTGTTGTATTTCTGCTATTCGAACATAGTATTCCCAAACTGAGCCAGAAGCAGCATTTATGTGTTAGCCTTGAAAGCCCCGTCACTCGAGCCTCCAGGGTTAATTAGGTCCAGATGCTATTGCAGAATTATCCCTGAGGGCATTGTGAGCAAAATATTTCAGTGGCAGCTCCAGCACAGATAAAGTTAATAACAGAAGGCTTTGGACTAATCGCAGAGAGCGGCTCTTCAGTTCACCCTTGGTGAGATCTGCTGGAATGTGTCCCTTTCAACACTCCTGGTGTGATCCGATCAAAATCAAAATAGTGACACATGTGGATGGAGAGTAATGCTTTCTTTTCACCCGCCACCTTTTCCTGATACTATGATATAAAAATGAGCAGATGGTCTGGATATGACTCAGATATTAGAATTAAAAAGCAATAAAATATTTCAAATTTTGCTTTCCCCACTGATTTCACTTTTTTGTGTGAACAAAACGTTCTAATGTGAGTTTATCTGTATGTTCCTGATTAAACTTAAGTTATGTAAAACCAATTTCCACCACTGGCAACAGATTATTTTAAAGAAATTTTGTTTTGGTTCAACACTATTTTTTTTTTGTTGTTAGCTTTGTTCCCCCATGACTTGTCCACAAGCATAAACATTACCATGTCGTCTTGACAGTGGGCCGGGAATCTCATATTTGGTTCATTCTGTTGGCAAATGTTTTTTCAATTTTGTGTGTGTGTGTGTATAAATCGCTAACCAGGATGAATTTGGAATTAATCATTATTTATTATACAAATTATTTATAAATATTGATTTATAAGTAGGCCCTGATGGAATCTGCTGATTTTTGTGCTTGTTTTCCAGGTGAACGAACACGCAAAGGAATAAGACTTTTCTGCAGAAATCCATGGGTCTTTCTTTGGAGTTGTGCTGGCACAGATTCCGCGTAGACCTGTTAATTAAGCACCTTTTATCCTGAACTCCTCCTCGACAGTATTCCCGGCACTACTGATAAGGCCAGTGACATAATTTGCTGTTCTGTAGTCAGCACCACACCTCTGTGAACATTTATTGTAATATGCCAGGTATGTTTTCAAGCTGTTCGTGAGGTAACATCAAAAATCTTTAGCAGCTTGTGCAGATGTGTTCAGACCTGAATGCCACAGAGGATTTTAACTCGTGATGTTGGCTAAATTTGCCAGTGCTCTTACCACACCCCGACTATTCAGTGGAGGTATGAAAACATATGCACAATTAAAGGGATTATTATGAGGTCATGATCCAAGGGTCACAAGTACTGCATTACAATAAGGTACAGTTTGTTAATATTAGTTAATGTATGAGGTATCATGAACTAACATGAACAGCAGAATTAATTATTTGCAGTATTTATTAGTCTGTGTTTAAGTATACTATCATTCATAGCTAATTAATGTTTGTTCATAATACATAACCAATTAATTAATTTCTAAATTTCTAGTCAGTTCATTTGCCTGTTTTATTTAGAATGGATAGTTGAGACCTAGGTTAGTTTTGTTCTTGGCTTGTGAGGTGGTCTGTTTTCTAGACCAACACTTTTTGACATTACTAATATCTGTAAACATGTACACGTCGTACCATGGTTTATGCCAAGAAGAGAGAGAAAGAGTTCACATTTTAATCACAAATGGGCCCAGAAGGCAGATCATGACCTGTTCGGTCTACAAGGCAGAGGTTTTGACATGCAGGAAAACATGACTGAGATGGACTGGTAGAATAGAATAGACGTTGTTCTCCAGAACTCATCATTATTCACAGTTCAGTGCAAAATCGTGTGCTTGGATAGTACTACACCATTGTCTCAAGCAGTTGGAAGTGTTTCTGCTGGGTAAATAAGAGTTTTATGTCTAAAAATATAGACTGAACTGCTGTCTGCTTTGATTGTCACCAGTTCAAGTGTCGCTGCATAACAGATGAAATTCATTCTCATTTGGAAAGAGTTATAGTAGTAGTTCTTAAAATACCATCGGAGTGAATTGATTGACAAGATTTCGATCTCTGTTGTATTTCTGCTATTCGAACATAGTATTCCCAAACTGAGCCAGAAGCAGCATTTATGTGTTAGCCTTGAAAGCCCCGTCACTCGAGCCTCCAGGGTTAATTAGGTCCAGATGCTATTGCAGAATTATCCCTGAGGGCATTGTGAGCAAAATATTTCAGTGGCAGCTCCAGCACAGATAAAGTTAATAACAGAAGGCTTTGGACTAATCGCAGAGAGCGGCTCTTCAGTTCACCCTTGGTGAGATCTGCTGGAATGTGTCCCTTTCAACACTCCTGGTGTGATCCGATCAAAATCAAAATAGTGACACATGTGGATGGAGAGTAATGCTTTCTTTTCACCCGCCACCTTTTCCTGCTACTATGATATAAAAATGAGCAGATGGTCTGGATATGACTCAGATATTAGAATTAAAAAGCAATAAAATATTTCAAATTTTGCTTTCCCCACTGATTTCACTTTTTTGTGTGAACAAAACGTTCTAATGTGAGTTTATCTGTATGTTCCTGATTAAACTTAAGTTATGTAAAACCAATTTCCACCACTGGCAACAGATTATTTTAAAGAAATTTTGTTTTGGTTCAACACTATTTTTTTTTTGTTGTTAGCTTTGTTCCCCCATGACTTGTCCACAAGCATAAACATTACCATGTCGTCTTGACAGTGGGCCGGGAATCTCATATTTGGTTCATTCTGTTGGCAAATGTTTTTTCAATTTTAACTCTCATCTGTATAATGTCCTCCCCTCTCCCATAACATGACAAGTGAGGCCAAAAAGATCTCACAACAGGTGCTGTTTCAGTGGATAGGCATAGGCATGGTAACACTAAATCCCTTTCCTAGACTGCAGTAGACAGTGCCAAAAAAAAAAATCAATTAAAGGCATCTCTAATCTGTGCATTTCAAATCTATTGGTTTGTGCAGTCATCTTTTGTGATAATAATACCAATGCTGAACTTGTTGTAATTGTGCATTGCTCTGATTTTATTGGGTATATTTCTCATTTTGTTAAATTATATAATCAGCATTTAGGTGAAAGTTGAACTGAAAAATTTTTGGAACTGGAAAATGTGTTGAAATTGATATGAAACATTGAGCAAGAAATTCTGAAATAAGTGTTTTTGTAAAAAAAAAAAAATAATAATAATAATAATAAAGGAGGGGCTAAATGTTTCATAATAGCATGCTTGATTACTGACCAAAAGATCAAAATCTTAAATATTTCATTTTATTTTTATGTTAAATTTTTTTTAGTAAAATAAAAAAAAATGTTGTCCCCACTGTTAACCTGCAGTTCAGAAAACTAATCACAAGAGTAAAAAAATCAGAAATGTCTTTATAACAACGTTTTTGGGAATGCAGTCAGTAATACTTCCTGTCAACTCTGTAGACTTAAGGATTATCACCGACATGCTGTTTACTGTTGTTTGCTGAGTAGAATCATTGAGATTGTGTGTCAAAATCTGGCCTAAAATCCATTTCCTGACAAGACTGTAGCATAATGATGTATGGACTTCTACACCCTGCTTTTACAAACAAAATATCAAAATATATACAGAGTTATCAAGTCTCTGTTGATATTCTGTAACATCCTGTCTATTCAGATCTTATAGTTGTGTCCTTCACTACCTATGATATCCCATAAAAATGTGTGTGTATCTGTGACTGGTGAAAAGAATAAAATGGTGTCAAAAGGAGTAAATTAATTCATAAATTATCATTTTTTTCAATGTATATGATTCAATTTATATAAGCATTGTAGTTTAATCAGAAGGTACCTGCTTGCAAGTCAATGATTGACTGAGCAAAGACGCAGCTGTCTTTGATTTCGAGACACAGTCCCTGGAAATCAAACATGACCAGCTGACCTTCATCAACAGATATTTTGTGCTTGGAGACTGAACAACGCCAAAACTGACACTTGAATAAAGACATATCTTTAAGCCTTATGTAACTGAACATTTGGCATTGATTGGAGCAGCATTTCTGTTAAAAGCCACCTTAAATTTACTGGCTATTTACCTTGATTTGAGACGTGGTTGTAATTGATCAGCCCTGCTCTCCAGAGGTTCAGAAAGTGCTTCTCAGAAATGCTCTAGGAGGTGCTGGAAGTCATTTTTCTGTATATAACTGCAAATTACCCTGAAATAGAGACCCTAGCAATTTCCTTTTTGTGTGTTTGTTTTGGCTTTAGATGTAAATGTGAGGCTATAAATGAAAATGTGTTTCAGAGATTTGCGAGAGTCCAGTTCAGATCTTATAGTTGTGTCCTTCACTACATATGATATCCCATAAAAATTGTGTGTGTATCTGTGACTGGTGAAAAGAATAAAATGGTGTCAAAAGGAGTAAATTTATTCATAAATTATCATTTTTTTCAATGTATATGATTCAATTTATATAAGCATTGTAGTTTAATCAGAAGGTACCTGCTTGCAAGTCAATGATTGACTGAGCAAAGACGCAGCTGTCTTTGATTTCGAGACACAGTCCCTGGAAATCAAACATGACCAGCTGACCTTCATCAACAGATATTTTGTGCTTGGAGACTGAACAACGCCAAAACTGACACTTGAATAAAGACATATCTTTAAGCCTTATGTAACTGAACATTTGGCATTGATTGGAGCAGCATTTCTGTTAAAAGCCACCTTAAATTTACTGGCTATTTACCTTGATTTGAGACGTGGTTGTAATTGATCAGCCCTGCTCTCCAGAGGTTCAGAAAGTGCTTCTCAGAAATGCTCTAGGAGGTGCTGGAAGTCATTTTTCTGTATATAACTGCAAATTACCCTGAAATAGAGACCCTAGCAATTTCCTTTTTGTGTGTTTGTTTTGGCTTTAGATGTAAATGTGAGGCTATAAATGAAAATGTGTTTCAGAGATTTGCGAGAGTCCAGTGGCAAGTCTCAAAGGCTTATTTGTCCTATTTTGAATTTCATCAACTCAGAGTTTACAAGTAATACATGAACGGTCAATTGAAAAGCTCTCTATATAACACAATTATGTTTAAATTACTTTACATGAACACCTAAGATCTAAAGACACTGTCTTCAACATGTGCAGTATGTTAAACTTTTCAGAAATGGCAACTCCAGCCTGTGAGTTTGTGGTTCCCAGCGAGTCTGAGAATAGTATGAGTTTCCAAATGTATTGTGTGCTCTTTGTGGTAAAGAACATATGAATAGAAGCAAATGGCTCACTTTGTGTTCTTTGGAGAGCGTATATACTCTTCAACCCGTGCAGGTCCCTGGACTGGCAGTTTTATTATGTTTTTTACTCAGAATATCATCTGTTTGAAGATCTGAACCCCCAGAATGCCGTTAAAGACCATAAATCCACAATGTACACTTGGCTGTGTTTAATGGAATCACAGTAGGCCGGATGTTTCCGAAGAAGACCAAACAGACATGTTATGCAGTGACAGTTCATTCTCAGAAGTCATGTGGAACACAGGTGCAACACAGTACTGGAGGTGCATTTGAACCTGTAAAAGTTAAAAAAACTGTTTGTCTGCTTTGATGGAGCTATTTGATATAACATATTTAAATGTGCACAAATTACCTGTTCAAAATTTAACCTTGGTCCTTAAGCATGAATGATTATTATTCAGCAAGGATGCATTTAATTGATATTTTTTGTACCATTATAAATGACTTTACTGTCTCTTTTTATTTCAAGTAAATGTTGTTCTTGTGAACTTTCTATTACAGAATCCCAAACAAAAAGTATCACAGTTTAGACAAAAATATTTAGCATCACAACTGTTTTCAACACTGATAATGAGAAGAAATGTGTATTGAGCTCCAAATCAGCAATGATTTCTGAAGGATCATGTTCACAGAAAAAAAGGAAAAAAGCTGTCACTGGGGCGGTACCTTTTCATAAGATATTTTTTTTTACCTTACTTTTTTTAAGGTACTAATGTATGCACTTCAGGTAATAATATGTACCTTTAAGGTACCAATATGGATTCTTTAGGTACTAAGGAGTACCTTTTAAAAAGGTTCCGCCCCAGTGACAGCTTTTGTACCTTTATTTCTGAGAGTGAATGAAAACTGGAGTAATGGCTGTTGAAATGTCAGCTTTGCATCACAGCAATAAATTACATTGTAAAATGTATTAAAATAAAAAAGAATAGTTATTTAAAATTGTAATAACTTTTTGTCTGTCCTTTACATTTAGATGACCTTTGCGATAATCTAACACGCACTTAAAGTAAATCTTTAACAACACTAATAAATCAATAACACTCACAATTAAATGTAATCTTTACCAAATCTCAGAATGAATATGTTTTCATATTGTACATCATGTTGTGATGCATAAATTCACTAGATGGTTCCTTTATAGAGTTTGGGTGGTCGGAAGCACAACGGTTGTAGTTTTCAACTACTAGAAGCGTTTTACCACAGACTGTTCCTTATTTCCACAGAATCCCACACCTTTCCAGACGGTAGCCTTTGAACTCAGCACTCAGCACCGCTAATTGCAAATTCACATGGTTGAAGCTGCCACCTGTCTGTGTTGTACTCCTCAGCGGTGCACTTCATGTAATAGCAGCCATATGTTTGTGTTATACGTTATTGCCATACCTGTCTGTTTCTGTCTCGCCTGCCCTCTAAACCACTCCTTGCTGGACCATTTAGCTCGATATTCACAGCACAGAAAAACCACTGACTGTACTCTATGAAAGACAAGTCCCACCTTTGCTCTTGTTGATGGAAAAGATGTCTAAATTTGAATACTTTTTATGTTTTATGTAATAAATGATTGATGTAATGTATATGTTGGGCTTAAAAGGAGACATTGTGTGTTGACAATGTAAAACTTCTCTTGAGCTAGGTTTTGTCTGACATCTTAGCAGCTTAGGGACGTCTTTTGTGACCTGAAATTGGCTGAGACATGTCCCATCTCATACCCTATACATCCCATCTCAAGCATCATATTGTTTCCATTTGTGTTCATTGATTCATGTGACTAAAAGATGCAGTGGGGTGACTTGACATCACAATGCAGATCTATTGCCATAGTTTACTTCAAAATTAAATATGCATTCCTTAGCTCAATGAGAAACCAGTTTTCTGACAAATCACAAGCTAACGTCACACCAGAGAGCTCAAAATTAATATTTCACCAATTTGACCCCCTGCGGAGGATCATTTCAGGTCAGCTAAGCGTATCCTTGACCTGCTTTTTCAGTCCATGTTTAAAAGTCTGAGGTTTGCATATAAACTCCCTTACAAGACCTTATTCCTGGCAGTAAAAATCCTACAGTGTTAGTTAGCCTAAGGCAGGGGTAGGCAAGTTCGGTCCTAGAGAGCCACAGTCCTGCAGAGTTCAGCTCCAACCCTGAAAAAAAACTCACCTGCCTATAGCCTTAGTAATCCTGAAGACATTGATTAGCTTGTTCAGGTGTGTTTGATTAGGGTTGGAGCTGAACTCTGCAGGACTGTGGCTCTCTAGGACCGAACTTGCCTACCCCTGGCCTAAGGGAAAACCATTCAGGTTTATAGTGTAAAAGATTAGGTACCATACTGTCTGGTGCATTTTTTTCCTCGTATATAATATTTATTGAATCTGAAGTGCAGAACTGTTCCATGCACAGTGCTGGTTTGTTTTGAGACCAGCAGAATACATAGATCTGTTCAAGTCTGTACATGTTCATCAGTGCTTAGCTTGGTCTCTAACCACAAGTGTTTCTTTTTTTTAAATCATTATAGACAAAGCTGAGTAAGGCTTGTGGATGCTTTGTTTAGTGTTAAACAAAGGTGCTTTATTCCAGTATGGGGACCTCTTCTTGAAAGAGCTACACATGCTTCTGATCTATTGTGACCAGATGTCCATGTAAGATTAAGCAGTAACTCATAACCGGATGTAAAAAGGTAGTGCAGGAGTCTCAGTCTTTATTTTGGGCACCATTCATCATGTGGCTCTATGTCAGTACATTCATTTGAATATATTTCATGGAAGGACAAATTGACAATTTTTTACACTATACATATGTTATTGACCTGTAAGGGATGGCGAAGTTACTAATTACATTGCACATAACTTCACTTTTCGTTATTTGTGTCTTTTGCATGGTTTAATGCATTTGGCAATTCAACAACATGAATTATATAAAAAGTGAAATTATGTACACTACTGTTCAGAAGTTAGGCGTCAGTTCATTTTTTTTTTTTTTTAGAAAATTATTTTTTTATTCAGCGGGGATGCATTATATGGATCAAAAGTGACAGTAAAGACCTTTACATTTCTGTTGTTCTTTTGAACATTCTTTTCATCCAAGAATCCTGAAAAAAACAATATCATGGTTTCCACAGAAATATTTATCAGCACACCTGTTTTCTACATTTATATAAAAAAAATTGTATAAATTATAATTATAAAATTATAAAAATGTTTCTTTAGTACCAAATTAGCATATTAGAATGATATGCCGAAAATTCAGCTTTACCATCACAGGAATATATTAAATTTTAAATATATTAAAATAGAAAGCAGTTATTTTAAGTTGTAATATTATTTCACAATTTTACTGTTACTGATTGATTAAAAGCAGTCCTAGTGAGCATGAGATTTTTTCAAAAACACTGAAAAATCGTATTGACCCAAGACATTTGAACAGCAGCCAATATATTGATCTGCATAACTTCGCTTTGACATAAAAATAATTTTACCATTTTAACTGATCTCGCAAACAGAAAACCTCATGCTTGTATGTTTCTCCTTAGAGGTTTAGCAGCAAAATGGTCCATTTTATCGCAGAAATGTCCTTGGCACTCCCTTTGCATTTCCACACTACTGGTTGAAGGCCCACAAAAGAGCAGCTTTTTGAAGGTGTCACTAAAATATGGAACATCTTGTGTGGAATAATCATGGTGTTTAATGGATTCTGCCAAGTTCGTGGTTTGTGCCTGTTGGTTCTCTTGACTCATACAGTATGTGCAGACGTTGTCCCATGCCTTTCTGCACCTTATGTCCTTTCCTTGATCTTACTCTGCTGGCGTTTGTCAAACTGATGACTGGAACGACTCTCTGTTTTATTACCCTGTACGAGTGGCCTTTCTTAAAAAGGAACAAATTCAGTGGCTACCAATATAATGGTTCCCTTTGGTATCTTCATTAAGCTGGAAAAGGTGCACACAAGCTCACATCTTTGTTATGAATGCAAATGTTTCATTTGAACACTTGAACATGCTTGTAACTTGAGCATGGTGTGATATAATGTAGTACTTTGGTGTTTGTTAATATACAAAATGGAGATATATATGGTAATATTTTTAATTGTTTTTATGCCGCTTAAAACGTGACAGTAAATATGTTTGTTACAAAATGTTCTATTTCACATTCACTGTTCTTTTAATTTCAAATAATCCTGAAAAACACATCACAGTTTCCACAAAAATATTAAGCAGCACAACTGTTTTCAACATAAGAAATGTTTCTTGAGCAGCAAATCAGCATATTGTCACGACACACACACACTGGGGAGCACAGGAACGAACGCGGAGACGAGGAATAAAGTACATTTCAAAGGTTTAATAAACAAAAGCTGGGAATACAGAGACACGGGATACACTGAGGACACGAAATGACATTCGACAGCAGACAGGCAACAAGAGGCAAAACACACTTTATATAAACAGAAACTAATGGGACACACCTGGGATCAATAGAACTAAATGGGAATAGGAACAGGAAAAACCAAATATGGGCATAAACATTAACCTGGAGCACATGGGGGAGGAAAACACAACATGAGACATGGAACAAAGTCTGACACATATTACAATGATTTCTAAAAGATCATATCGCACTGATGACTGCAGTAAATTGAGCTTTGCCATCACATTAATCAATTACATTAATAAATTACAAATATATTCAAATAGCACTTACTTAAATTATAATAATATTTCAAAATATTACTGTTTTACTGTTTTTATTTTACTGTTTTACTTACTACCAGGTATTCGTGATTAAATAAATACAGCATTGGTGAAAATAAGAGACTTGTTCAGTTTACTATTATCAATATTCACTAGACTATTGTCATTTATTTTTATATTTAATGATATTTCAGTGACTTAGTTATTGAAATCATGTATATTCTTTTTATTTTATTCTAGAAGGGCTTGACCACTTTTAACCCTTTGATGAGCAGCCTTTAAAGGAGACATATTATGCCCCTTTTTACAATATGTAATATAAGTCTCTGGTGTCCTCAGAATGTGTCTGTGAAGTTTCAGCTCAAAATACTCCACAGATCATTTATTATATTATTTTGTAAATGCCTATTTTGAGTGGAAGCAGAAACACGCTGTTTTTCGGGCCTGTCTCTTTAAATGCAAATGAGCTGCTGCTCCCTGCCCTTTTCTAGAATAGAGCTACGCCATTACAGCTAGGACCTGCTAAAAACATCTGTTTTGGTTCTGATTATCATGTTTATCGCGCTGAAATCATGCGTTTTAAACCATATGAGTTTAAACTTCTGATGTACGGTTTTCTGAGAGCACACATCCGAAGCACACGGACAGAAAGCTGCTGTCACAGCATGTGAGTACTAAACTAAGTTCTCTTTCACACACAAGTTTACGTTAAAAACACACGAGTTACAAAAACAGTCGGTTATGTCTGTGAAGGTAAACAGCTGGGAAATAAATAGCATGTTTATTTTAAATCTGTGTGGCAGCAGCAGTATACATTAAATAAATCAATAAATCCACTGCTCTCTTGTCTCCTCTGAGGATGGGACTGTAAATAGTGTTCTGTGCTCGTCTGTGCAGCCAAAGACAGAACAGTTAGCATGTTTTGCTCAAACTTTCGCCATGGCATTAGAACTTTATCGCTTGCGAAATCAAAATAATGGTGCCGTGGGTGTAAACTTACAGATTAAGGGGTGGTAATATTATAATGAGATCCCTTTGCCACGTCACCAAGGGAGCGAAATCAGACGCGCTCGTTTTCTCAGACGCTTGCAGAAAAAGTCTTCCCAAAACAAAGTTACTGGGTTAATCTTTTTCACGTTT
>NW_015555704.1:247529-256284 GCF_001515605.1 Sinocyclocheilus anshuiensis
TTAAGGGGCGGTAATATTATAATGAGATCACTTTGCCACGTCACCAAGGGAGCAAAATCAGGCGCTAGTTTTCTCAGACGCTTGCAGAAAAAGGCTTACCAAAACAAAGTTACTGGGTTAATCTTTTTCACGTTTCCTTGGTTGGTATATGCACTGGGGACCTGATTATAGCACTTAAAACCTGGAAAAGTCAGATTTTCATGATATGTCACCTTTAAAAGTTTAATATGACTTGTACAACCCTGTAGCAAATCAATCTTCATCTCATACCTAATTCTTTGTAATATTGATAAAACTAAAAAAGTCGATTCTCCAGAAATCCATGGCTGTGTGGCATCCGTGTATGTGTGTGAGAGAGTATGTGTCTGATACTCATGGGAACGGTTGAGACGATGGGTACAGGCTCAGTCAGAGAGTGCAGACGAACTGGCGCTGTTTTTGTCCTGGTGACTCCATGACAGAAGTTGAGAGCTCACCAAGACCTTCATCTGGGATGCCAGCCAAAAATGGCCAGCATGAGATACACTGCCAGCACTGGATTAAACAATCAGTCCCCCTTCAGCAATAAACTCATCTTCTTTCCCTCCCCATGACTGCGGAGATGCGTTTTGATTGAAATAAAAAAAATTATAATGAAGGGGAGAAAATAATAATAATACTTTTCCTAATGTTTTTGTTATGTTTTTAAATAATATTATCAAAATTTACTTGAAACAAGATACATTTAACTTAAGATATTTACACCTTTGGCTTAATCGTGATTGTTTGGGTTTAATCATAAATCTCTTTCATTTTCAGTTTTCCTTCTATCTTTATTTATTAATATTTATTTAATTTTTTAAAAATATTATTATCATATTTCTGTCTATTGAGAATAGACAAAAACAGACATCGAAAACATATAGCATATTTGTCTGGTTCTATGGAATGATTAGTAATTTGGCATGATCTGTCCTGTGTTTCTCTGATCCTGCTCCTTCTTGCTGTCTAGACCTCGAGAGCTTCAGCATGCCAGTTCTCACAGCTCCGTTACTCCAGCAACAAACCCTCAACATGTCTGTTTGTTAGAAACACTGAAGTTAAACAAGGTCATTGCATGCCTTCACCTCTATCAAACACACAGGGCCAATCCTCTCCTCTGTCAATGTATCGCAGTAGTGCATCACAGACTAGGTAAGCAATGCATTTAAAAATGAGCACATTCTCATCTTCCAAAAGGTGAATAGCGTTTTTTTTTTTCATTGCAAGATGTGGTGAATTAACTTGTCAAGCACATGAGTAAGATTGGGCATCTGTTTATGCTCCAGGGCCTGATTTTTAAAGCACACGTACAATCAGATCCATGTATTTGAGTCTGTATTAAAAGTGAGCAGCAAATCTTCGTTTTCAAAGGCATAAAGCATGCGTGCAAACTTTGTGTGCCTTGATGCGTTGCTGATTCTAAGTTATCCAAGTGTGTAACTAATGAAATAATAAATGAAAAATGGACAATTTTGGATTCATATCAAAGTAATTTTGTGCATGTAAAGTGGTCACTTATTTATTTTCAGGTAAACATTTGTATAAGGAAAATCTGAAGTTATTCATATTACACTACCGTTTAAAAGTTTGGTGTTGAGTTTTTGAAAGAAGACTCTTATGTTCACCAAGGCTGCATTTATTTTATCCAAAATACAGTAAAAACAGTTCAACTGTTTTCTGTTTCAATATGCTTAAAATGAAATTTAATTCTGCGACGACAAAGCTGAGTTTCAATGTCACATGATCCTTCAGAAATCATTCTGATATGCTGATTAGGTGATCAATATTCAATGTTATCAATGTTGAAAACAGTTGTGCTGGGGTACGTTTCCCAAAACCAACTATGGTTGCAAGTTCTATCGTTACCAGTAGAGATTCAGTGGAACTAACGACCATAGTTAGCTAACAATGCATTTTGGAAACGCACCCCTGCTTATTTTTATGGAAACCATAATATTCTTTGATAAATATAAAGTTCAAAAGAAAAGCATTTATTTGGAATACATTTTTTGTTACATTCATTTTCGTTCTTATTCTTTATTTCTTTATTGTTTTTCTTTACATTTATTATTTATTTAGTTTTATTTCTGATTATTTCCTTTAAAAAAATTACTCCAATATTTGGAACTATAGTGTATCTCCACATATTATCTGTAGTTTGTATTTATACTGTATCTGTGCAGGTAATTTCGAGGCCTATGAAATCAGTTGACCAGTTTTATTTGTAACTTTTTGTTACAAATATTAAAAGGAATTCATATAAAAATGTATACAGACAGACAAAAATGCTGTAACATTTCAGCCTCTTGTTTGTTCTTCTAAATCATTCACAGGAGCATTAAGGAAACTATCATCAGGTTTTGGGTGCCTGTGCACGTGTCTTTATAAGTGAGGATCCTGCTGGTGTATTTAATAACAGGTCCAACATCCACTCGGAAAATTAGTGTTTTCTTATTCTACCCACACCCTTTCCTTTTTCTAGAAGTGCTGTTTTGGAGTAGGCCCTGAATAAACACATGTATGTCCTTTACTCACCGTGACTCCTGATCTGATCAAATAAAGGTCTAAGAAATAGATAACACACGAAATAGTAAGTCAAAGGAAGTTGTCTGTCGTGTCTGGGAGCTCGTGCATTGGTTAATGGTGTGGCAGATATTGGATCAGGCAAGACTGCTTAACTCACTTTGATAAGTCTCAAGCTGACATGCTTCCTGAACTTGTCACGCTGCCTCCTGTGAGCTTCACACGCGTGCCGTTCTTATCTCCTGTGCCATGACAGCCTTCAGATGATTAAAAAGCTTAAGCTGTCACCGAAAGGAAGCACAGAGATTTTGTAGGAACTTAACCAAACTATCAATCAGCTAATATAGTTTATAGCTCACGTCTTTCTCGTATAAGTTTCTCATGCAAGCTGATGGATTTCGTTTTAATAATATTTATATAATAATATTTAATACAGCGGATCTAATCTTACCGTATGTAATAAATTGTGGAAAAGTCGTTGTCTCCCTTAAAATATTTTCCCTCAGTTCCTAGGCATATCTTAGGGAATTTCTGAAGAATTTAGCTAATGAAGATTGAAGTAGTTTTCTCCTTGGATGTTATTAAAAGCTGGAAGCTGGAACTTTTTTTTGCAGGAATAAAAGATCTTTTTTCCTCTGATTTTGTTCATGTATGTCTAATATTTCTGCATAGTCTCATATTTTCAGAATTTCTCGTTCGCTACTGTCTGGCGAAAAATGACCTGAGGCCTGAGTGTCAAATACTGTTAAATTACAGCCCTATACATTCTGCATCAGACCTATTATGTTACCTGATATATGACTATAGCGCTATTGTATGGTTATCATTGTGATAGGGGTGCAAGAAGGTCTTAAGACCTGAAGATTGATGAGAAAGGAAGGGGAAATGTATATCTATGGATCTAGATCTATTGTACCACTTAAATACAGTGCATAGCACCATTATGTCAATGTCCTAGTATATCACGGCAGCTGCATAAATCACAAAAACTCATTCAAGAATGCCTTTGATCTGCCAGTGCAACATTTTAGGCTAAAGTCAACATTTAGTACTCGGACATCAGAGAAAATCTTTAGATTATCAAAGACCTTGTGGAGGAAGTAGATTTGCTAGGATTGTGTCCTTTTCAGTGTCTAATGGCTTTCCTTTTCAGTGTGTCAAATGTATTCTTTTGTCGGGCGACTATGAATAAAACCACTTAATAATAGTTGAATTGATCTAATCTTATGTGATTACTGTAAACTGGTCCTTTCATTCATGCTTACGGGGTGAAGACTAACAGCGAATGAGTTGCACTCCACATTAATCACCTGTGAGCCACCATGTGACGTCCACAGTCCTCTGACAGGACTCAAACGATATTGTTGATTTTGTTTAATTAATTCAGGCAGTTAAGATTGGTCATACAAGTTGAGTGTGGGTTTCTCTGCACATGCACACATAGCACACATACAGTTCTTGTGGTCACAGATGATGTAAAGGCTTTCTCTCATAATTTATTCACTCTCATGTCATTCCATAGCTGTGTGTTTTTCCTCCTTATCTAAAAAAGAAATAATAATTATTATTTGAAAAATGTGTTTTTTATCCTTAAAGAAAGTCATTGGTGTCCAGTGTTGGTTTGAACAATCTGAGTGTGCATAAATAATGACAGAATTTTTATTAGTGGCATAGCATGAAACACACTTTAAAAATTCTGTTGGGTTGCATTTCCATTTTGTGAAGAGTTGTCTGCAAATAAACACAACACAGTAATGTCATATTATGTAGCACAATAAATAATTTATGCAAACTGTACAAAGTTATTAAAAAACATCTAGTCTTGAAGTGGCACCTTGTAAATACGGAAATCTCATCAAATCATGGTCAGATCTCAGGGTGCGTTGCATATCTGCGTCTGATGAATAAACTCATGCAGGAGCTGTTTGGCAGTGCCATTAAATTCTTTGTGGCTTTTCTGTCCGTAAGGTATGACAAAACAGTCTGAGCTTCAGACTAAATCAAAGCCACAGCCACAGTGTTTGTAGGATTCTGTAGCATATGTTTAGCAATTATGTGTAATACCTTCCAGACTGTAGCCATTATGGCTAATAATAATGGTAAATCATTTCATTTTCTTTCACACAAATTTTATGTAAGAGTCTTATTTTGAAGACACAAAATTATTTGACACTAACCTTTCTGGTTTTCCTAATTACCAACGTTTTCGTTTGTGGTTGTCTCTTCAGGGAATGACTGATAAATGTAGTGTTTTGAATTTAAGATTTGCTGTAAACCGTAATGTCCATGTTTATGTAAGAGATGAATTTAAAGACATAAGAAGGAAAGATATTCTTAGGTTGTGTGTGTGTGTGTGTGTGTGTGTATAATTTGCTAGAAAAGTGTAAAGGCATAGTTTATACAAAAAGGAAAAATGTCATTATGTCAATCCAAACTTGTATGACTATTTCTTCTGTGGACAAAAAAAGGAAAAAGAAAAAAAGAAAAAAAAAAAGGAAATGTATTATTATTATTATTGCTAATTAATTGTTTATAAAATAACAGAATGTATAACAAAGACTTGCTGTAATATTTTATCTGAAATTTCTTTAATTTGTAGTTTCTAAACTCAAAACCTGAGACTTTGTTTCCACTCCAAATAACTTATATAACCCTCAGTGTGTTTTGAAAATATTTAAGCATTTTCAAATTGACATTTAGTTTATTGTGGTGTATACTGGGTATACATTTGTTTATTTTTCATTCACTTTCAAGTGTGACTAAGATTCGTCGGGCCCCTTTGCCGTGCATTCCTGAGTTAAGGGAATGTGCTCTGAAACATCACACCACCGCATCAGTCTTGGTCGTTTTCATGCTTAGGTTAAAAGCCATAAATAGATGTTCTCAGACCGCACAGAGTGACTCCTAACTTCCTCATCCCATCCCAGGAATGAAGCCCTGACAAACGTGATCTGTTCTGTGTGCTGGTGGGTGGCCAGTGGAGGTCACTGCCCTGCTGAAGTTGAGACGGGACCAGTGTGAGTTTCACACCTCAGCCAAACAAGCCTTGCAGGAGATAATTTCTCCTCTAAACACATCTGTGATCTCTCTGTTCGTCCACAGAGTTAGAGTGTGAGCTGAGAAACGGGTCTCAGGTCAAATGCAACCCTAAACTATAGAGATTAGGGAAAGTGTGTAGGCTATATTGGGGGAGGAAGACCAATTTGACTCAGAAATATTCAGACTATTATTAGGCAGTGGGTCACTTAAAACGCACTGTATTCGCCAAGCTGTGTTTTGGCCAATATGTTACATCAAGGCAGCATTATCAGTGATTAGTCTGCAGGCCTGTGTGCATCTGAACAGCTAATGTCTGTTACAGCTAGTAGTGTGTAAACTGGCCTGGTTTGGCTGAAGCCATGGAAGGCATCATGGAGATTGATTAGAAGGATGATGTCACACTAATGTTATTCTAAGTTCATCTTGTATGTAGATTATGATCTGCAGAGCTGGACATCGGAGACGTGTCTGGATTTGAAATAATCTAGATGAGTTTAATTTGGCAATAACAAACTATTCAGGAATGGATTCTTTGAAATATCAGAATATTTGTACCTACTGTCACATATAAAGCCCTTTTTGTCTTTAAAAAGCATCTGATATGTATAACAAAATTTTTTTGGTCAAAACAAAAAATTGCTGAGCAATTGTCATTTGATTGACACAATTTTACATCTGATTGATGCATTTTCTATTTTAAGCACAGGAAGAATGCAGATGGTGCCTTATAAGTAGAGGAGAGAAACCCATCTGTCAACGAGATTTAAGACCATCAACTAGTTTCCTTATGCCACATGTTTCTTGGTAAGAACATTTTTTACTTGCTGCCAGTGGATTCAACTTATAGTTGGTTTCTATATAGCATATAGAATATTTTTCTATATAGTTTCTATATAGTGGTTATAGCACTATATACATAAACGTCTGTGATATGTCTAAAAATGTTGAGAAAATTGCATTTGTGTGCATTTCCTGCATGTTCATAGAAGGACGCTTTATAAGAGGCACCACGAGTCTGTGAGAGTCGTTTAGAGGGATAAGAATGACCCTTAAGTTCAATTACCCTTAAGTTAATCATTCTATTACTCTTAAGTTAAAGACTCCCTTGAGACCTGGATTAATCAACCATTATGTATGATAGAGCACAAAGTATTCAGTTAAGCCTATTTCTGTGGAAATTACATTTTTGTTCTGCCAGCAGCTGCTTGTCATAGAGATCCTGGTAAAGAAATTTACATTTTTGTTCAAGGCATTGTTTAGCTGAATAGCATGTATATCCACTGTCCATTTCTTTCTTTCACATATTATTTTGTCTGGTTGGACCTAATGGAGAAAAAAAATATATATAAAAAAACATATATATGACTCACTTCCAGTGATTAGTACATTTCAGTGAAAAATTTTCTTGGTGTCCAAGGCCACCCAAAGATATACTGAGCAGCCAAAGAACAGCACCTGTTACATTTATCGTCAACTTCTCAAGCATCTGTAGGAGTACTTGATCTTCTTAGGTAGCAGTTACTGCAGTCTTTTACACAAATGAGTTTGTTGCCCAGAGGGAGAGTGATGTCACTGATTTCTCTGCTAATCAGCAGCCATGTGGTCTGGACTCTAGAAAGCTGTCGCTGGTCTGGACCACCAGTCTAGATGAAGTCAGGGTGTATTTGAAGCATTGACCTTTGATAGGACAAAACAGTAACCAAGAGTCACTGTGACTCTTTGTATCGTAGTTTGTGTTTCTGCAAAACTGTTGTATTGTAATACAATACATACAATGGCCATTAAAATAACAGATTTACTGTTTCAAATGAAGACAGTAATTATTTGCGCATAAACCAGTGGAACATATCTATAGTGAATGTACTAAAGCTGAATTTGAGGGATCTGACTTCATACATACACTAAAAACCTTGTGGGCAATACTTTATTACATTACATTACATTACTAGCAACTGAAAAATAAGAGTCTCAGGAAAGTGAGGTTAGTTCTTTAGAATCATTTGCTTTCAAATGTCAATTTCTTTGATATTTGATGTATGTATACGTTTTTAAGAGAAAGTATACTTCAACAGATTTGGTGACAATGAGAAAGAACTTAAAGCATAAATACTAATTCGCAATGTCTACAGTATACTTAAAGTCATTTCAGCTGACAGTTTTTCCTTCGAGTTAATGATGGCATATTTTTTTCATTCAGTGTCTGGTATTTCTTAACTATGCACATTTTGTCTCCTGTCTTTCTGCATACATCACGACTTAATTGCTTTCTTGATGTTATTCGTGAGAATTATCCAAAATCTAGTTTTTGAAGGCAGCTGTGGGAAAAGACCCACACCACTGCTCACAATTAATCATTTTGTAATAATAATTTTATGGTTTTATGTCTCATGCTCTTCCTCAGAGCTGCCAGTTTTTGCAAGAACTTTGCACGAGCTGCTGGTTTATGATATGCGACGATGAATACGATCTGCTTGCTGTCATCACCTGCATCCCATGAGGAGCTGCTGCTCGCACAAGCCATTGCCTCAAAACAAAAACAAATTGTTGGAATTGACTGTTTGCATATGAGTCTGTGTGTTTGTAGGGGGTTAACGGACCGCTGAGTAATGGAACAATAACCGCTCTGTTTGCTCTCAGTTGAACTGACGCCATGTTGTTCCTATGGCGACCTCCCGGAATGAGAGATTTCAGGACATTCCAGGCATTCTGTTGCGGGACATAGGTGAAGAGCCCAGTGGCATGGAACCGAGCCCTCTTGCTGTTCTCTCTTTCTTTTTGCAGTTTATAAGCCCATTATGTAATTGCTGGTCTGCTTGCATCACTTCTGAGAGGGGTAATAGAGGTTGTGCTGGACAAAGCGAGACCTGATGCTTAGAGCCTTGACCTTCACTCACTCACTCACTCACTCTGTCCAGGGGAAGTTTGCAGAAATCAAAAAGGTATGACATGAAGTTGCTCTGGCCTTCTTTTCACAAATGTAAGTGTTGTTTGTACCATGAACATTCACTTGCATGGTAAGGTTTCTGTGCATATTATCTTATGTGGGTTATCACTAACTAAAACTAAAGCCATAAAGACATTTTTATTACTTGTAATAAAATAAACATTAATTGAAAGAGAATATAATATTAAAGAATATATATATATATATATATATATATATATATATATA
>NW_015555704.1:256587-273261 GCF_001515605.1 Sinocyclocheilus anshuiensis
AAATTGTACATAAAAAACAAACTTATTTTATTTCAGCTAGCTGCCACCATTTCTCATTTAGTTTTACTTACTTAAAGGAATAGTTCACCCAAAAATGAACATTTGCAAAACACTTATTCACCTACATTCACCTTCCAAGATGTACAGTAGATGATTTTGTTTCTTCATTGGAAGAGATTTGGAGAAATTAAGCATTACATCACTTCCTCACCAGTGAATCCTCAAATAAAAAACATTAAAAAAAATGGCAAAAATACTAAAACTAATATATATATATAAACTTTCAATGATAACACTGGTGCAATCCCTGGGATCAAATCCTTTTGGACACCCTGTCTGGTAGAACTTCCATTATCCTGTATTTGAAAGGTCATGGAGGTCATGGCATTTTTCCAAGTTCTCTCTCTTTTTGTTGCAGCATCCTAATGCAGGATGTTAAACTCTTTTTTCACTTGGGGGTCACAGTTTAGAGCCTTAAGGCATAAGTTTTCTCCATGCTCTCCCTGTATTTAATATCTTAACTGTTTAAACATGTTTTCCTCCACCTGGTTTTGATTGTTTCATATTTATTATCGATCTCTCCTGAGAGCTAATAGTGAGTTTCCTGATGTTTCACTGACCTTGATAGCAGTGTGTTGTGTGAGATGCACGGCCATGTTATTGTGCAATTTTTATGGAACACAATTTTCTTTCTGAATTGCATTATTGTGGCCTTTTGGCAGTCTCTGAATACTTTTAGATTGTAAACAAGTAAATTGTCAGGAAAATGCCCCCTTTTCTCCTTAAATAGGGGGCATCCCTAGGGTATCCACAGAGGTACTGCAGGGGTCTTTTTATTTAATATGCATAAACAAAATATTAAATTAATGTCAACCAAAGTTAAGAAGCTAAACCTTGCAACATATACCACATTTATTTAGTAATGTTAAAAATAATATTAAAATATATGTTACTATTTTTATATTACACATTTTAATATTAATTTCATTATTACTTTCATCTTTAATAAATTCTGATAGTAATTTAATATTACTATTAATATTTAATTCTCTTTATCCACGAAGGAGCCCTGAAAAAAGTTATTGACCTTAAAACACGGACTCAGTAGTCATACGTCACTAAACTAGCATCCTCATAACTGTACAGTGTATATATAACTTCAGGATCTGCTCTCCCTGCTGCGTCTTCTAAGCTTGAATATGGACCATGGTTGGCACGTACCCGTCATTCATTAATGCTGTCTCCATTTTCACTTTCCATCTCCTGCTGCCTGACTTCCAGTTATTCTCCCGTTCCCCCCTTGCACATACATTTTATTGGGAGGAGTTTTTATTCACCAAGGACCTCCCCTTCCAGTGCATTCCTTTGAAACTGTATTCTTAATAAAAGCGTCACCTTAAGGCTCTTGTGAATATTTCGTTTGTAGGCCTTGTTACGTGAAACTTTAGACATATCATGAGGGTTGTAAAACTGAAGTTACTGTGATTAATTGTGATTATTTCCAAAAAAGGTAATGATAGAAATGATAGAAAGAATTACATACAAATCATTTTTGTAGGTGAACCCTACTATTTTCTTTAAATGGAAATAAGGTCATGAGTTACGATGTTAGAAATATTGTAGGATAAGTCTTTCAAAGACCTAATTCGACTGAAAACCATATTAAATGGTCTCATGCAAACCTGCCTGAGATATTATTTGCAGAGTTATAGATATGCTCTCCTTTTGTGACAAGCCAGCACACGCGTATACCAGGCCCGGGTTTAAAAACCCGCAGGGTATGAATAAAAATTCTAAGTGATATTATTATATATACAACTTCTGAGATGGTCATTATTCTTGTTTGACTGTTCACTGACTTCACCCAAACCAGAAGACTTTTTCAGACCCAAAAAGCCACATAGCTTAGTTATGATGGGGTACCAGATTTCTTAATTCATAAAACTTTGTAGTTGTTGTAACATTAAATATCCCACCAGACCTAAGCCAAGTCATAAGCCTGAATGTGGTATTGTATATTCAGCTTGAAAGTATATTAATATCATGTTTGAAAATGTTAATTGCTTGTAGTTCAGATCCAGTGTGACAGAAGCTAACTTTCTATGAGAAAACCGATGCCAGTTTTTTGTGGTAGGGGAATGACATCAGTACTTTCAGCCAAGCGTGACATAGGAAGTTCTGTGTTGCCTCATTTCTTTAGCAAAAGTTAATGCCGCTGGTATGTTTTACATAAAGGGCCACATTATATTCCATCTTCTGCTGCACTATATCCTTCTGCAGTACACGGGGTCAGGCTGTGTTCACTATGAAACTGGTCAGGTTCATGAAGGATATTTTTCCTTCTCGACAGGATTACCAAAAGGTAAAGTTGAATCAAAGCCGTTCTGTTTTGAAAATCTGTAATAAAGAGTGCTATGAAGTGCAGTACTGCACTGGGATTTTATATTGTTTATGTCACTCCAGCTGTCTGTTTTGGGATGTTCCAGTCTGTCAGTTAATGTATTGGAGGGGGAATTTGTAGTGACTCTTTTACCCTAGTTGGTGGTGACTTGTGTAGAGTTATTAAATCGTTCATTCAACTGATTAATAAAACACACTGATTCGTTGAGGAACAAAACAAGTCTTTATGAGTGAATCACAGAATCATTCACTCAACTGTTTTGTTCAGAGACATTATTTCATTGAGGAACAAAACAAGTCTTTATGAGTGAATCACAGAATCATTCACTCAACTGTTTTGTTCAGAGACATTATTTCATTGAGGAACAAAACAAGTCTTTATGAGTGAATCACAGAATCATTCACTGAACTGTTTTGTTCAGAGACATTAAATTCATTGAGGATTTTTTTGGGATGTGTTTTGGTGTTTTGGGATGTTCCAGTCTGTCAGTTAATGTATTGGAGGGGGAATTTTTAGTGACTCTTTTACCCTAATTGGTGGTGACTTGTGTAGAGTTATTAAACCGTTCATTCAACTGATTAATAAAACACACTGATTCATTCAGGAACAAAACAAGTCTTTATGAGTGAATCACAGAATCATTCACTCAACTGTTTTGTTCAGAGACATTATTTCATTGAGGAACAAAACAAGTCTTTATGAGTGAATCACAGAATCATTCACTCAACTGTTTTGTTCAGAGACATTAATTAATTGAGGAAGAAAAAATGTATTTGAGTTAGTCATTGAATTATTCACTCAAACAATACATTCAAAAGCAATTAATTCAGAAATGACTCTGTGTGCTGCTCAGAAATAGGCTTTGTTTGGAAATAATTTCAGTAGTAGTAAATATACAGTAGATAAAGAAACAGGCAATATTGTATCTACACTGTAATATACCCAATATTTTTGATTATGAGCTTTAAAAAACAATATGGTGTGAATTAGATGTTGCTTAGATATAATGTATGTGTGTTTTGGATCAAGTAGTCCTAAATCATTTTTCATTCTTATTAATTTTAGAGAAAGTTGTTTTTAAAGTGTTCATTAATGCCAGTTATTTTTTTGCTTCTATTCAAGTGTTTGGCTTTATACCTGTAACTGTATAATGTTCATAGGAAGGATTCAGAGGTCAGAGCATGTACGTGAATTGTTTCTCTTGTAGTTTGTTGAATTCTGACAGTTAAATGCTTCTCAGAGTTGTTATTTGTCCCATTTTTCTCAAGAAGTCATTGTTCTACATATGATAGAGCTTATCCATTTTTTCCCTGAGGCTGTAATTACAGTCACAAGTGAATCGATTCCACATGCTGAATTAAATCTTCCTGGGCCTCTCCGAGCACAAATCACATGTTGTTCTTGCCTATTTGCAATTAGTTTTTCATATTTGCACCCCGTTTCATCATGAGTTGTCTCTGGTGTCACAAGAAGAACGATAGCACAGGAATCAAAAGTAGATTTTCTCTTGACCATCTGATTTGAAATGAGTACAAGCCTAATTCCTTCAGTCTTTGTCATTTCTAAAACCATCCACAAGACATTTTAT
This sequence comes from Sinocyclocheilus anshuiensis, assembly GCF_001515605.1. Classification (NCBI taxonomy): domain Eukaryota; kingdom Metazoa; phylum Chordata; class Actinopteri; order Cypriniformes; family Cyprinidae; genus Sinocyclocheilus; species Sinocyclocheilus anshuiensis. The sequence continues at coordinate 260,577 of NW_015555704.1, forward strand.
AATCGGAAACCATCTTTCTGACGTTACACCAGAAGACTGCTGATATGAGTCTGTGTTGTGTTAGACAGGGCTTGGAATCACATTGTGTTCGCACAGCTAGTCCCACTGTGTCAGCTACATGTCTGTGGTCAACGTGAAATGAAAAACCCTGTATGTGAGGCAATAGCTGTTTTATGGGTACATTTATAGTATTTAAAGAAATTAAGCATCAAGCCGAGATGTTCTGAATAAAGTGGTCTTCTCTTTTACCTATTTGCTTCTTCCAAAGAGGTCCAAAAATCTGGAACAACAAGTGCATTGTTTCTAATTTAACAGATTTTTAAGTTGCAAAGTGTATTATCATTTTGACAATTTGAGTGAAACGGTGAAAATTACTGTAACTATCGTAATTTTATTTTTAGTGGCCCTTTTTGCTTTAATGATAGCAGCACTCAAGCTGCTCAACAAGTTATATAAAGCCTGATGATCATGTTCTCATGATTTGAGAGCGATTCAAAGAGCATCTTGTGCTTGTGCAGTGGAAGCAAGAACATCTGACCATCTGTACAAAACAGTTTACATGGTCTGTATCCCAAATTTTGAAATGGAAACCTAAATAATTCTTATTAGCATGATATCTTTTAAAAATTCAGAATTCTTAAAAATGTTGTTTATTTTCTGGTTAAAAGGGATAGTTCACCCAAAAATGAAAATTCTGTTATTAATTACTCACCCTCATGTCATACAAATCAAGGTATTTTTGATGAAATCCGAGAGCTTTCTGAACCTGCATAGACAACTACCGCATTCAAGGCCCAGAAAGGTAGTAAGGACATCGTTAAAATAGTCCATGTGACATCAGTGGTTCAACCTGAATTTTATGAAGCTACGAGAATACTTTTTGTGCACAAAGAAAACAAAAATAACTTTATTCAACAATTTCTTCTCTTCTGTGTCAGTCTTTGATGCGCGCTCACGAAAGTACCACAACGCATGGTGGAGGTAACGAATTACAACTACTCACGTTACTGTAATTAAGTAGTTTTTTCGGGTACTTGTACTTTTTTTAGTATATTTTTAAATTGATATTCAAACCTTTAACGGCTCTTCAGTAGCCAATAAAGATATCCGATAGTAAAGGGACCAATAACAGCCCTGATATCTGAACCGGGAAAAGCCGCCACTGCAGCAGGTTCTGAAGAGCTGATCAGATGGAGCTCAGCGTAATTTATGGACTCAAGGTTTGGAGAAACAAACTACATGGTAGTGTTATCATAAATGTCTATATTTTGATACCGATACTGAAATATCTGACACGTTTCCATTACTCATTTTCCACAGTATCTACCGAATATACACCGATACAAGCTGCGTCTCTCTTTCCTCTCGGACATTGAGTTTGACACGCATCCGCCTCCTGTCTGTCAATTACAGTCTGAATGTCCGCGCGGTCAAATAGGCCTAACTTTATACATACAAATGAACTGCCTGTCCTCCGATATTGCTTGTGCGCACTCAGACTGTGCAATCGCGATCTCTCCGTGCTTTTAAAGTAGAAATTATTTCTCTTAGCTCCTGGATTAAACCTTGTCAACCATTTGTCAAAAGTTATCAACCATTCAAAATAGATCCAAGCCTGACCGATTAAAATCCTACTGGATATGTTATTGGCTGTAAGTGAAATGCACCAGAAAGTCTTTCAACAATCAACGATGGAACTTTAATTTGAGGTCATTTGTTTTATAATTTTATTACAGACTGTGTACTTGTCTTTTTTTTGTAAATTCAATTCAGTTTGAAATCAAAGTTGAAATCAAGCTTCCTTGTGCTGTAAGCTTTTGCACGTGCAAGTCAATACAATGGGAAAAAAATTGTCTGCCGTCGCTTCCGCTCTGGAATGGCTTTCTGGCTCTGATGACGTCAGTTTGACGGCTTTGGGAGAATCCTCTTGTTAAGTCATGACGTAAATATTACATGACATTGTGAGTGTGTATATGACCAGTTTGTGGTTTTTTGGGGGGCGTCTGGCAGAGCGTTAGGACCCAGAAGCAGTGAAGCGTGATGTCAGATGTAACAAGCAGATATTCTTAACCACTCCTATCCAACCGTGAATCTGCTATGAGCAAGAGGTGGAGTGGAGGTGCACCACAATAAAACCCTGCCCTTTATTCAACATTCCGTTTCACTTAGAAATACATAACAACACTAAAATCAGTTGCAACTTCCGGTTCACGTGTACTTTGATATTGATATTTTTCAAGGTATTGAAGTTAGAAATTCCTGTATCATAACCACTAATTCACGTACTTTGTCAATAAGATAAAAGTGGGTTTTGTTCAAAGTAGCTATTATCCACATAGATTTTTGATATGAATCTTTTTTGGTAATTAAATATCGGCGGCTAAAAAGTAACTAGTAACTAGTACTCTGAGTAGTTTTTGAGAGGAGTACTTTGTACTTTTACTTAAGTACTGATTTGATACCAGTACTTTTTCTTGTAATTGAGTATTATTTCAGCAGTGTAACAGTACTTGTACTTAAGTACAAATTTTCCACCCCTGCGCATTTCATTTCTGGGTGAACTATCCTATTAAATTGTGATTTTTCAATGGGGTCTCAGGCTTAGATTTTGCTGTGCAGTGCTGTTCAAGAGTTTAAGGTCAGTAAGATTCTTTTTAAAATAAATTATTTTATTCAACAAGATGCATTAAATTGATCGAATGTGACTGTACAGACTTGTTACAATATATTTCTATTTCAAATAAAGACTGTTCTATTTAATTTTTCATTAAAGAATCTTGAAACCATAAGCATAAGATGAGCATAAGAGACTTTCAAAAACTTCTCAACTGTTAAGTCAGTGATAGTGGACTAAATGAATTCTTTGCAATAAAGCTTGTAAAACATAACCTATTTATTTTTGACAGTTGCTAAGAAATGCTTTTCTGCAGCACCACAGAGAGCAAATTTAAGGCTATGCATGTAGCGTGAGGTCACGTTACAGATGTTTACTTTGTTTTTGCTGAATTAATGTTGTTGGGCAGTCTGCACGTGCCTCCAGTGCTCATCTCTTCTGAACACAGACTGAATTTAGTTGGACCATACTTTCATATCTCAAGGACATTCTGAAAAACAGTTATTGAAAGGTTAGTTCACCCCAAAATTAAAATTATGTCACCATTTACTGACCCTCATGGTGTTTCAGACTTGTATGACTTTCTGTCTTGAGAAGAACGCAAAAAGAGTCATTTAGCAGAATGTCTGAGCTGCTTTTTTCCATACAGTGAAAGTGAATGGTGACCTTTAAACAAGTGTTTTTCTATACGTTATAACCTCCACTTTTCTAAAGATTCTGGATGTGAAAAGTATAAGATTTAGTGCTGTAACAGTCTGAAAGAATTGTGGCTCTTTATTTTTCCAATCACGTCAGGCGGATTTCTCCACACGTGTCTCAAAGAGTGTTTTCCCTCTTTTAAGAGTTTCTATGACTCCAGTCATTATTGTATATTATGGTCTTCCCTCAAAAATTAAGGGTGATGATGATGTTGTTGGAAAAGCTCCATTGAAGTTCAGGGAAAAGTAAAAGTTGCATCTGATTTGAGAGGTATCGTCCATACACTTTATGTAAAGAGCAGGTTCTTAGGTCTGTCTCGATCATGAAACACAAGACTGTCAAAACATCAAGTAGGTTTGCCATCAGGGTGGATCTGATCACTCTACAGCCCACCAGCTCTTGATATTTACATAACAGGATTCTGGAGAAATCCTTTTAAATATATATGTATTTTAACTTGGTTAAACAAACCTCATGTGAGGCCCTCAAATCATCATCTGGACCTCCTTCAACCACCTGGCAAAGTCAAGACGGAAATGGTTACTTATATAATGGCAGAATATTACAGCCCATGTGTTTTCTAAGAGCTTTAAGATTGCCCTAGTGTTGGTGTCCAGCCTATGGTGCTGCCAAGCTCTTCATCAATATTCAGTAGACGAACTCTTATGGTGGCTTAACAGCATTTCTGCCAGGTCCATTTGATGGGTTACCACACATTAAAATTCATTTCATGCATGTGAAAGACTGTGACTGTAAGCAATTAAACTCATGAAATATTTAAAAATGCTAAATGAAGTTCTTTGAAAAATGAAAAATGAACTATTTTTCTATTTTCTATTATTTGTATCTGTTATTTGCCAGGATCACGTCACATCAATGGTTGTGGCATAGACAAAGTTGAATGATTCAGTATTGAAGGCATGTATTAGTTCACTAGCTATAATAGTCTATTGTGCTGTAAGGTTTACTTGATAAATGGCATTGTCTTGTTTGGCTTTTAAGAATATGTTTTTCCTCTCAGCTCTTTTAAAGCCTAAGAAAATTAAAGTTTCTGTTTTGAAGAGAGTTTTATATTTTGTACAGTAGTATATTTAGTGTTGGTCCCCTTAAACCTAAGACTATTTATTGACTATATATTGTCGTTTTTATTTATTTTATTTTTTTATTTTAATTAATTTAAAAAAATTGTTTTTTGACAATTTGGGCAATCATGACTGGAAAAGCAGATTTGAGTAGAGATCGAACAGTATTGCTTTATGACTGATACCTGTATATATTAATATTTTGATATTAAATAAGTTACTTTACCTGTTAAAGGGGTCATATGATGCGATTTCAAGTTTTCCTTTCTCTTTGGAGTGTTACAGGTTGTTCATCGATGAACCAGATATTGAAGAGCTATTAAGTGTGAATATCTGTAAGAAAACTCTAAAGTCAGTCCAGTCTGTTTTGTTTTTCTTTTCTTCATTTTTGGTCACATTTCCTCTTGCTTTTATAGGAAACATATGCACTTTTTTTTACTTTCCTGCTAATTTTCTTCATGAACTGCCCTTGTGTTTTCAATCCATGCGGAGCGATTGGCTCAGTAAACAGAGTTTCCTATGTGCCGTGACCGGCCAAACACAGGCACTCTGTTGCTGCGTGTTTATCTGCAGCTCTCAGTGCATTTCCACTGACATAACGTGTGTGTCTCCGCAGGTGCGAATCGGTGCATGAAATGCATAAAGAAGTGTCTGTGAGGATACTTCCACCAGCTTCACCACAAAATTCTCTCTGCCTTTTCATCATTAAAGTCAGATGATGAAAAAATTAAGCGATGAGGACTTCTAGGTTTACAAATTTTATGAAGCACCTTTCATACATGAGGGCCCTCCTCTCTCTCCAAAATAACACTGTCTGTCCGCACCACTGGTTTCTCTGCACTGGCCCTTTGCCTGAAGCCTGGGACTCATCCTCAGTCGTCCATCTGAACTTCTATACACCTATCTATATTTATCCATCTCCGTAAGTAAGCTCCCCTCTTTCTGTCTGCCTTTCTCTAAAAATGTTTCTTGTCTTATAAACTTAAGCAAACCCCAGTATTCCTCAGCCCTTTCCACAGAAAATACATTTCCATAGATTGTGCCAGGATTCATTACCTTCGAATGTAGTGCTGAGAGCGAAGCAAAACTGCCCCCAGGAAGCTGAACTGAAGCGATGTGGAAGTATTTACATGTCCGCTGTCTAATACCTTCCATGGACATTCCTGAACCTCCTCTGTAGTACAGAATGAGACCTTTGTGTGGTTGCAGTTGGGCAGCATCTCCACACAGCAGCCACTGCAACTATGCTGGATGACTTGGGTTGGTGTGGCCTGCATTAGTACAGTAAACACTGGCTACTTCATCTGAGGGTCACACTGGTTTGTGGTGACAAGGTTTTTAGTCTTTTGGCCTTTTGGTTTGTGTTGAGGAATTAAATTGTGGATTGTCTTGGACACTGTTATAAAGTCAAAGAACAGGGAGGCAGTAATGCTCTTTCGTGCATTTTAAGGTTGATTAAAATACTCATGTGGACTATTAAATACTTGTAAATTGAATGTGCACTGTATGTGTCAACACTTGTATTATTGTTTTAAAATGTATGCATATGTATTGCAACAGCATTATATTATAAAAAAAAAAAAGTATTTTATTTAACAAGTTTTCCACTGGAAACTAAAGGTGACTGCAATTGCTTTCACCTCCACAATCCAAAAAATATATATATAGGCCCATTGTATATTTATATAACTTGGTATGCTTTGCAAAAACAATAGAAAGAACTATGGAATTCTCTTAAAAGCCTGCTTTAAATACAGAAATGATCAAAATGAGAAAAGGCTATATATATATTTATATGATATTTTAGGATGTATTAAGAATTTTGATATTTTAAGTTGGCACATTAGTTGGTTTATAAATAGTTCAGGCCAAATGTACACTTGATGATTTATAGCTGTCATCTAAATTCAAGCATTTTATACTTACGGCCATTTCACAGGAAATACCCCTAAGCCCATCGCTGACATTATCTTGGCTGAAAGTATTTACTGTCACTGAAAGGTACTGAAAATTATTCTGAAGCCCTCAGAGGTGCCGTGAGTGTTGCATAACTGGTACTTCAGCAGGTGAGACTATGTTTATGAAATGACTAAAAAATCTGTGAAAATGTACCTAAAAAAGAATCCGACTTATAACAAGAGCTCTGGATCTTCATAGTGGCAGACTGCAGATATTGTGCCAGGGGCCACTACATTGTTAGATGATATCAATATCAACCACCTAAACCTCTAGAGGAAGCTTGGGGCACATCTGGTCATTCTCATGACACTTAAATTCTAGAAAGAAATTCAAAAATGCAATAAAATTGATTGAGGTTGTTCTTTTCAAAACAGAGGAATTAGAATGTCATTTTTCTTGCATGTGCAATGCAATATTTCAGTGAATGAAAACACTTATTTCAGGAAAGAATACTCTGTCCATAAAATTATTTTTCTGATTGAAAATGTTTTTTCACAAGTAGCCCTTGTGGCTACTTTGGTGATTATGAGATGAATTTTGGTCCATTTGATGTTGTTTCCCAGTGCGTTCTCGATCCATTACAAACAAATGTTTTTTTTGTCTCCGTCTATGCAGAAGATCTTTTTTTAACTCCTCCTGTTTGAGATGTCGGAGCTCCGTCTGCTTCTGTGGAGCTGTGCTTTGAGACTCTACTCTATTTTAAACTGAAATATGTGTATTTTTCCCAAATAGTTCTCTGCAAATGTACCCAAATAACATTGCAATGTAACCTTTTGCACTTTCACATTTCCATTTGAACATACCTTAGCCATACCACTCTTCCTTGTGCTCTGACATGTTGTGTTCTCAGTGTGTGTGTGTGTGTGTGTGCTCTCACTCATTCCCCTGAACTCAGTGGCTCTCTGCATAAAGGTATCTTTGTGATAGCCTAAGGTCTAAAGTCATGCAAGGGGGGCCAGCAGTTGCAGCTGTGTTACTTTCCTTGGCTGGCCTGATTTTTCAGACCCTCTAACACCACAGACAGCCCAGTTATGCAAACACGTCTATCAAAAGACTCCTGCCCCTGTGGAAAAACAGACTGCTCTAAAAAGTCATGTTATCTCTTCCCAAAGGCACTGTGAGTATCAAGCCAAGAAAAAAGGGTAAAGTCTGTAGTTTCAGTACCAGTTCATTTTTTTTAAATACTAGAACTGAATGATGTTCAAAACGACCAGTGAAGTCTGATTACAGATAAAATGATTCATATGAGCCGGTATTTTTTAATGAATAAAAAGCATAGGAGCATAACCAGTGTAGTACAATTCTTCAGCAAATTACTCTTATGGACCTTTTGTTTTGTGAATCAGAAATATACAGTATAGTGTGACCAGTGTAATGCAATACCAGAGTGAGGGAATTCTATGAGGAAATACAGTGTGACTAGTGTAGTCCACTTCCCAACTGAATGACCCTTATGAGTTGTTTGGTTGCTTTAGTGAATTAAACACGTACAATGAAATCAGTGTAGTCTGATTCCCGAACGCATGAATCAGTGTATTTTAGTCAGTCAAAAACATGTCTGACTGCTGAACAAATGACTCTGAAGAGGTTCTTTTTTAGTGAATCAGAAACATATATCACAAACAGTGTAGTCTGATTACAGGGAAAACGAGTCTTATGAGCGATACATTTTAGTGTATCGAAAACATACAGTGTGATCATTGTAGTTCAAGTTTGAGTGAATGACACTATGAGTTGGGTTGATTTTAGTGAATCAAATACATAATGTACAGTGGAACCATTATGTTGTATGATTCCTAATCAACTGATTTTAATAAACTGGTTCTTTTTAAGGGAATCAAAAACATGAAGCATTACCAGTGTTCAAAATGTTCTACTATTCTGCTCCACTGACAAAATAACACACAGGCATAATGGTATGACAGGATTTTAATTTTTGATTGACCTATTCCTTTAATGCCAAACACACAAAAACACAGAACAGAGTCAAAGGATTTCAGACAGAGGGCTATGGTTAAGATTATACTATATTGGCGTGAACAATTGGTCAAAGGGTTTGGTTTTTAGATTGGTATCCAGATTTTGGACTCAATCTTTAATATTTGTTAAGTCATTCTTAAGTGACAGCAGCTCTGCAGCCGGTTTGTTTCCGTAGCACTGATCCTACAATCCTGAGAGACATCGAGTGTCTCCGCTTCTCTTCCAGATGCATGCTAAGGACCAATAGACAAAAGAACTCTTTTCATCTAATTGTAGTCAACAACAAGTGAGGAATGTTTCTCCAGTTTTTGAAGTCTTTCATCAAAAGCTCACGGGATCTGCAGGGGGGACCGTAGCATCTCTTTAGGGCTGCAGTAATCTGGCCTCATGGGCCAGAGGGGAGAAAACATTCCAGACATTTTTCTCAGTGACAATGATAATGACCCTAAGATTTAAATTTGTGTACAGGTACATGCTGTTCAGGGACTGTGGGCTGATATCCTCATACAATCCTGCATGAAACGGCCAAGGAAAACCCCTCTGCTGTCCGTAATCGATACCTCCTTTGTTAGGTATGACTGTTTCGATTGGTTGTCCTGCCAAAATGTACTGCCAGGAAAGGATTTGTGTGTATAATTAAAATCTTTCCAGATTGCAGTGCTGCACAAACCTACAAGAGCCTGAAGAGTTTACATCATACGGATCAAAACCTAACATGCAAAAAACAGTATCCGATACGTCTTTTTTGAGCACTTGCCAGGGTTTTTTCATCTCTTCCAACTCCTTAAATGGTGTACGACATTGTGATTATTCTGCGTGCATTTCAGCCTAAATACTTTTTCAGCCTTTGAATTGAGTTACAAAGCCATTCATTCTCAAATAATTATTCCTACCTACATAGATGTTTTGTTATTTGAAGAAACATCTAAAGAGACACGAAATCCCAGGCTTAAGTTTAACACGCAAGCGCTGCATTCCAGCAAAGGTTGACGGTCCCAAACGAATTCATTTCATCACCTGATCTTGTTCTGTTGAAAAAGCTTGGACCCTCATATCACACATACTTCCAGTTTTACTCCCGTTTGAGGACTGTGGGTGCCTCTTTAATCTGTGACCTCGCCATAGACCTCATGTAAGTTTGACTCCCTCTCTTCCCTTTTCTCCAGGCGTTCAGACGAGTCTCTGTGCGAGTGTCAGGTCGTGTATACCTCAGCTGCTCCGTGGGCAAGACAAGCAGATCCCTGTTGACACTTGCAGTAGTCAATGGATTCAAGCTGACAGTCTAATGTGCTGGATTAATGTGTGCACTGGGATAAAAGTATGGAGAGATGGATGTATGATGCTAGGGGTGTATAAGTATAAAGATTTTGTCTCCAGTTCCCCATCTTCCTTCATGCGTCTTGCATGAACTGTAGAATCATTTATACATTTCTTAAGATGGGCTTGTATGGTAGACCATGCTACATAAAATACACTGTAAAAAGTGGTTTTCTTACCTAGTGTTTTTGTCTTGTTTTCCATTATGAATATATTAAAAAATGACTCAAGATGACTCAAGAAGTCTTGTTTTCTGAAAAAACAAATCAAAATTAATTATTATCAGTGAGTTAATAAAAACTATCTTTTTTTTCCTTTAAATTAAGTTACCTGTCAACGGAAAAAACAAAAAAATCCCTTTTGCGGTGTATTTGAGTAGTGAGTGTATTTACAGTATTTCTATTTCTTTAGCTTAGTAATTTTTAGTTATTTGATATTATAGTATTTTTATAGGATTTATAGGAAAAGTAAATTGTACTATGATTTTTGTATTTTTTTATTGTTTAAAATATCTACAAAAAACATTTACATTCTTCTTTAAAAAATCAGGGTTCAAATTACAGATTTGGATTTTGTATATATTTTTTATACATAAGGCATCTTGTTCGTTGTTTACAACTAGAACATTTAGATGTAACATATAGAGAGTGAATTTCTTGTTTGTCATCCAACAGCTACAGATTTCTTAAGAGAATTTGTCAGGAGCACAGCTTTACTGCCGGCCAAGGTTTTCCTCAGCGGTGACGTCTGACCTAAACGTTCAACGATGCAACAATTTGCGAAGGTGGCAGAATCATGTCTTTGATTTCACTCTACCCTGCAGTCTATGGGAGCTTCATATTTGGTCTCAGGTCAGTAAGTGGATGGGAACAAGTCTCCCCTTGTGCCTGGCTGCAGCTTTGAACAGTCTCAGACTCCTACAGACAGTGCCAGAGCAAAGGAGGTGCCAGTCACCCTGACCCGTCTGGCTGATGAAAGCGATGATCACATGCCAAGCGGGACTTCCAAACATCGTATTAATGGAAAACGTTGGCTCCTAATAGCTGTAGCACAGTCCTGAAAAGCAGGCACTTAGAAACACCATAAACCAGAGCTACAAAATGTAACATAAAAAAGGATTTATGAGACTGAACAAATGTTTACAAGCCCTTTGAGTTATTATGAATATTTATATGAAATAAAAAACTAAATAAATATGTAATAAGCTTAAAATGATGATGTGATCTTTCCATAGACCTCACTGTTGGAGGTATTCCTTGATTGTTTTGGAGACCTTAAGGAGCAGGGAGGACACCCTGTTGCATTACTCCCTTAGTAAGAACTGGCTACAATTCAGCATCTCACACACCAGGAAACGGCTGAAAGAACTGAGGTAAGTACACTGTAAGCCTCACTAGATAATCACTGTCTGTGTCAAAATGGGAGAATAATGGGCCATTAAAACATCCTTCCTCTATTAAAGCATACATTTGGTGATCTTAAAGCATTTATATCCTAAAGTCTTGAAAAAGTCAGAAGTCTTGCTGTCCATGATGGTGAGATGGTGAAGGGGGAGAGCAGGGGTTTCTCCTGAAGTCTACTATCATCTCCACAGTTTTGAGCGTGTTCAGCTCCAGGTTGTTGTGACTGCACCAGTCAGCCAGCTGCTCAACCTCTTGTCTGTAAGCAGACTCGTCGCCGTCCTGGATGAGACCGATGACTGTTGTGTCATCTGCAAACTTCAGGAGTTTGACAGAGGGGTCTTTAGAGGTGCAGTCATTTGTGTAGAGGGAGAAGAGCTGTGGGGAGAGAACACAGCCCTGAGGAGCTCCAGTGCTGATGGTGCGGGTGTTAGATGTGAGTTTTCCCAGCCTCACTGCCTGTCTGTCAGGAAGCTGGTGATCCACTGACAGATGGAGGTGGGTACAGAGAGCTGTGTCAGTTTATTCTGAAGGGTATATTGAATGATGGTGTTGAAAGCGGAGCTGAAGTCCACAAACAAGATCCTTGCATCCTTTAAGTTCCTGGTTTGTCCAGAGACTGCATCACTGTTTGCTCAGTAAGCAAACTGCCGGGGGTCCAGCAAGGGTCCAGTAATGTCCTTCAAGTCCTTCAAGTCTAGTCTCTCAAATGCCTTCATGACCACAGATGTTAAAGCAACAGTTCTGTAGTCATTAAGTCCTGTGATTTTTGGTTTCTTGGGTGCAGGGATGATGGTGGAACATTTGAAGCAGGAGGGGACTACACACAGCTCCAGGGATCTGTTGAAGATCAATGTGAAGATGGATGATAGCTGGACAGCACAGGCTTTAAGGCAGGCTGGAGAGACACCGTCTGGGCCTTTGGCTTTCCTTATCTTCTGTTTCCTGAAGACTTTGCGTACATCATCTTCACAGATCTTAAGTGCAGGCTGAGAAACAGGAGGGGGGAGGGAGGGGGAGGGTGTTGATGGCTGTTTTGTGAGACGGTCGGAGTGGGTGTGAGGTGTCAGACCAGTCTTTTGCTTTTCAAACCTGCAGTAAAACTCATTCAGGTCTTCAGCCAGTTGTTGATTGACCTCAGTGCTGGGGGATGGGGTCTCATAGCTGGTGATGGCTTTCAGGCCATTCCACACTGATGTAGAGTCGTTGCTTGAGAGCTGTTTTTTTAGCTTTTCAGAGTAGTTTAAGTTTGCCACTCTTATCTCCCTATTCAGTGTGTATTTGGCCTGTTTGTCTTTGTCCCCACTCCTGTAGGCGTCCTATTTGGCCTGGCAAAGCTGTTTGAGTTTTGCACTGAACCAAGGTTTATCATTGATAAATGGTAAATAAGTGTTGGTGGGAACACACATGTCCTCACAGAAACTGATGTAGGATGTCACGGTGTCAGTAAGCTCATCCAGATCAGTAGCTGCAGCCTCAAAAACACTCCAATCAGTAAGTTCGAAGCAGGCCTGTAAATCTTGCTCTGCTTCAGCAGTCCATCTCTTTACAGTTTTTACTACAGGCTTAGCAGATTTGAGTTTCTGCCTGTAGGCTGGTAGAAGATGAACCAAACAGTGATCAGAGAGTCCCAG
>NW_015555704.1:278542-308500 GCF_001515605.1 Sinocyclocheilus anshuiensis
CCTCACTAGCTGCTGCCTGTCTGTCAGGAAGCTGGTGATCCACTGACAGATGGAGGTGGGTACAGAGAGCTGTGTGAGTTTATTCTGAAGGGTGTCCGGGATGATGGTGTTGAAAGCGGAGCTGAAGTCCACAAACAAGATCCTTGCATAAGTCCCTGGTTTGTCCAGATGTTGGAGGATGTAGTGCAATCCCATATTGACTGCATCATCCACAGACCTGTTTGCTCGGTAAGCAAACTGCAGGGGGTCCAGCAAGGATCCAGTAATGTCCTTCAAGTAGGCCAACACCAGTCTCTCAAATGCCTTCATGACCACAGATGTTAAAGCAACAGTTCTGTAGTCATTAAGTCCTGTGATTTTTGGTTTCTTGGGTGCAGGGATGATGGTGGAACATTTGAAGCAGGAGGGGACTACACACAGCTCCAGGGATCTGTTGAAGATCAATGTGAAGATGGATGATAGCTGGACAACACAGGCTTTGAGGCAGGCTGGAGAGAGATTTTCAAACCTGCAGTAGAACTCGTTCAGGTCTTCAGCCAGTTGTTGATTGACCTCAGTGCTGGGGGATGGGGTCTCATAGCTGGTGATGGCTTTCAGGCCATTCCACACTGATGTAGAGTCGTTGCTTGAGAGCTGTTTTTTTAGCTTTTCAGAGTAGTTTAAGTTTGCCACTCTTATCTCCCTATTCAGTGTGTATTTGGCCTGTTTGTCTTTGTCCCCACTCCTGTAGGCGTCCTATTTGGCCTGGCAAAGCTGTTTGAGTTTTGCACTGAACCAAGGTTTATCATTGATAAATGGTAAATAAGTGTTGGTGGGAACACACATGTCCTCACAGAAACTGATGTAGGATGTCACGGTGTCAGTAAGCTCATCCAGATCAGTAGCTGCAGCCTCAAAAACACTCCAATCAGTAAGTTCGAAGCAGGCTTGTAAATTCCGCTCTGCTTCAACAGTCCATTTCTTTCAACAGTTCTTACTATAGGTTTAGCAGATTTGAGTTTCTGCCTGTAGGATGGTAGAATATGAACCAAACAGTGATCAGAGAGTCCCAGAGTCCCACGGATGGCTCCGTTCAACAAGGTTCCGTGAAGCAAATCGCAGCAGAGTTTAAAAAGTCCTTGTTTGTGCGGGTGAGGAGACTTAGTTCATCTGATTTATTTGCTAGGGGGGGAAATTCGCCAGATGAATGCTCGGCAGCTGAGTCCTAAAACCGTGCTGTCGGAATTTCACGAGCGCGCCGGCGCGCTTCCCTCGCTTGTGTTGCCTGGAGCGCTTGTATATGAATGCAGCTCCTCCGACTAAAATGTCCAGTAAAACATCTGAATGCTCAAATGTCGGCAGAAAGTTATTTGGTGTGCTATTTCTGATATCCAGGAGTTTCTAGTAAAGCTGATTGGGAAAAAGTTGCTTAAGACAGGACAAACAAACAAAATGTACAAATACCAAGGAGTGACAAACCATAGCTGCCATCTGTGGCGCCATCATAATCAGCTGCCGCTGGCCTTTCCTGCCATGCATATGACTCCCATTGTGGGAATCTTACTAATGCATAAAGCCTATAAGCCTTTTTTTATTAACGAGAGATGATGTTTATGAGGAGTGTGTGCTTTTACACAGAGTTCTTTACTGTTGCGTGTCAGCTTTACTGTTGCACTCCCACCCGACAGCTCAATGAGGTGTTAATGCAGCAGTTGATCTGATTGGAACGGGGACCATTCAGCAGCTCTGAGGCCCACTGTGGTGGTGATGTTTTTATGTTTTGTTGGGTTTCATACGTCAAACAGTTTAGTAACACCCTTTCGGGATCAAGCTACATACATGTGGAGAGGACACTGTTAGGTACACTGTGAGTACAAAGAATTGCCTTGTTGTTGCCCCTGCATTTTATTACTTCTTGCACTAAATTCTTTACCTTCTTGTGGTGTTGATGGGATATACTTGAAAGCACTGGGGTACACGATGAAAGCACTGGTTTCCTTCTCATGCAGTCCCAAAGGTTTCCTGTGCTAGCTTGAGGTACATAAGTGGCATTTGTGTGTGAATATATAGTTTAGCCTCCTGCACTTTTATTTATTCAGCCTCATGTTGATCCAAACCTGAATGAAGACTAGGTCTGTCAAGCATCAAAATGACACAAAAGGATCATAAACGTATCATAAAAGTGCTCTGTATGATTTGTGTGTTATACTGTAAGTTTTGAAGTTTACTACCATCAACCTCCGTTCTGTCATTCAGCAGTAAAAAATTTTTTTTAAATTCTGTAATGAAAAGATCCATTGACATAACTATAAAAAATATCTATAAAGTTATCATTCAAATTATATTGGAAAGAGAAGTTCAAACCACAACTATAACAAAAACAATATAGAGGAACAATATTGTTGGAATCACTTTCAAAACGTTTTTCCAGCTGATGAATACAAACAGTGACAGCCAATCAGAATCCACTCAACTTTAAAATGCTTGAGCATTTAAAGAGGCACATATCATACAGTAACTGCAGTGTGCTTATAATAAACAAAGTTATCGTGCATTGATGTGGATCCTAATATACATAGTTATAATTATAGTTATAGTTACCGTTCTTGGTGTAAACACAGAAAATGTTTAACTCGAAGGGCTTCTCTGCACAGCAGACAGTGTTCAGTATGCAAATATTTATGCCTTGTAAGCCACTTATGAGTAAAAAAATAAAAAATAAATAAATAATCTGTACTTTAGTGTGAGTTCCCCCCAAAAAAGCTCTCCAACCAGTTTTGTCAACAACAGTGTTTGTTCACACATTACTTGCTGTCATTCCTCACACAGATTAATGACGTTGTTCACAAGACCTCAATCCTTGCAGTACTGAACACTCTGGCAGAACACTCAGCTTACATATTAATGCTTTATTTATTTTTTTTTTTGCAAGCCACTGGAGGCGAGAGACCCCAGTTTATAAAAGTTTGTTTTTTCTCACCAAGAATTGGTTTTTATGTTATTTTTATGCCGTTCATGTGTATTGATTTTATATATATGTTTTTCAAAAGACCCCTTGGGCCTCATTGACTGTGGTGCCCTTTGAAAGCTGTGGCTGACTGAAACCACAGGCTAATTGTCTGTTATATAACTGTGGGCTGAAGAGATGCACACTTTCAAAATCATCATGCTGCTTTATGCGCTGGTGAACCTCTTCATTTAGTAAGTCAAACACATTTCCATGCTGCTCAATCAAAAGAGCGAGTTTCATTTGAAGCCAAAGTTCAAAAGTTTCCACCTCAGAGTGGAATCAGATGCTTCTCTGAGCAAAACACTTCAGGCGGGGGACACTCGGCCATGTTATTTCCAAAAGCCAAGAAGCAAAGAGTCATCTAATATGTCGAGGGTGGCTCTGAATGTGGCTAACAATGTTGGCAGAAGGGCAGAACCTAAACCTAAGGTCTAGTCTCAGCCGCAAAAGTCAAACACCGGCTAAGATAACACCACCTAACAGTGCAAAATCAGACACCACTTTCTAGCACCATGGGGCCCCTCTGTTCTCAGATTCACTCATCGAGGCCAATTGACCCACCCGGCTGGCAATGAAGGTGATATGTTAAGATGTTAATTTATTAGTGGAAGAGGTCGGTGGTGTATCTGTGGACCTGTGTCATGGAGAAAGAAAATGAAAGGGAAATATACAACGGCACAAGATGAGCCCCATTGCGTATCTGCTGGACAGGAATGAAATGTCTAAGTTCAGGGTTGTTTTTTTGAGCACAGTGGCCAAAAGAGAGAGGTATTGTGCAAGGTAACCTCGCCAGTCTAAGCAGAAAGTTCAATCAATTATGAGCCAAAACCCTATTGCTTTTTGCCTGATACAGCAAAAAAAGAAGCAATGCAGTAACAATATGGTACTCGTTCATAGTGATATTATTAGGGTCAATGACAAGATTCTATTTTTTTGTCCTATATAATTATTTATTAAAAATATTAAAATGCTATTCATACATGTAATGAATGCATCATGAGCATGTTTTTAATTTCTGAATTTAAATTGAATAAATAAAGTGGTAACACTTTACAATAAGGTCCCGTTTGTTTACATAAGTTAACTATATTTGTTATGATAAACTAACAATTAAAAATACTTCTACAGCAGCTACTAATCTCAGTTAATGTTAATTTCAGTATTTACTAATGCATTATTAAAATCAAAAGTTGTATCTTTTAATATTATTTAATGGACCTGAACTAACATGAACTAACTTTTTAATAATTTTGTTAACTAACATTAATGAAGATTAATAAATACTGAAGCAAATATATAGCTCATTTTTAACATTAGTTAATGCATTAACTAATTGGATGTTATTGTAAAGTGTTACCAATAAAGTTAAAAAAAGGGATTGAAAAAGACCCATTAAGGGAATAAAATTCCTGAAAATTGTTTTTATTATAATTTTATTATTTTTTAATTCTTCTGAAACATTTGTGCATCAGTAGTCATCCTGTTTACTTCACGTTCTGTTGGCTCCACACACAGCTGGTGGGATGGTTTTTGAAACAGATCCTCCGAGACACCAGCAGGAACTCTTTGTAGTGGAGTTTCCCCAACAATGTGGCACGTTGAGAACGAAGATGATGAGGATGAGTGCCTGGATTGATGGGATTCCAAAACAGCACTTGAAAGAGAGCAAAATCTGCAAGCAACGTTTTTCCTTTTTACCAAAGCCAGCTCATTAAGACAGACTGAGCTTCCAGGAAGAGCAAGTTTATGGAAGACTGTTTGCTCCTCAATAAAGTCTTCTTGATCCCTACTCTATCAAACAACACACATTAGTGGCATCTCAGGGGAGTTTTCCAGCTGGTGAGAATTCTGGTGTGGTGAAAGATAAGCAAGTTCTAAACGCGGATTTGCCATGTGGATCTTTCCTACAGTCTGGAATCTCTTTTGATGACAGTGTTGTTTCTGGCTAAGCATTTAAGAAGAGGTGTTTATATTTTGCAAGATGACCTGTTTTATCTCCATGGACGTGCTTCGTCACACCCTCACTATTAGAGAGGGTTTAGTTTTAGAAATGGCGTATATTTGTTTGTTACTATGGAATTTGTGTTTACAATGTTTGCTCTCTGTTGTGACAGATCTCTTGTCCAAGTCCTGGAGATGAAGAAACATAGAGGAGCGTTCATTATATTTTAAGCCAAATATGTGTGGGAAGAGAATAGGATCCACAAGATTATGCATATGCACATCCAACACAAATTATGTATACATTTACTTAGAGATTAGGCCACCTGCAATAAGTCCACTAAAAGTAGCTAAAATAGATTAGATGTATCTTTCAGTAATATGGTAAATAATCAGTAAAAATAGAAAATTGCATATATTCTGTGTTAGGAACAGTACCGGTTTTTATCTTATTTCATTTTTATTTATTTTACTATACTGTTTTATTTTTCCCTGTATTCTCAAATATCAGGCACCAGATATAGATAAATTCATTATATTCAGGCGTCAACAAATTGTAAAGAGGCCATGAACTGAGAAATCAAAATTCCCTTTCCACTTTTGATATATAAGAGGTCATTGTGCTATAAAAACATCCTCTAAGTTCCAGAACTCCAAACTTTCCTGTTAGTCTAAAAACAGCTTATTGAAGCAACAGATTTTGGAATGTGCCACTTTCTGGTGTAATAGTGTCTCTAAACACACCGTTTTCGCAGAAGAAGATCAACGCCTGCTTCTACATCACTGCCTGTTTAGCCCCACCCACCGATTCGCGCATGTATAGGTAAATGACAAGAACGGCAAATGCAGGTCTACACAAAAACCAAACCAAAAACCAATTACTATTGCTTTGTCTGACATTACAGATCGTTTGATATGTACTGAGTGTTTATGCATTTTTAACCTAAAATCACAGCAGCGTCCGTCTGTGAAGGACATAGGCTGTCAAACATACACAACTATTAGCCAATCATAGCAGTTACTTTCGAGTCTACAATCCACCACACCTATTCAAACAGAGCGTTATGATGAGGGGGGTCAATAACAGGACAGAAAATAGCCTATTACTTCTAAACTATGTTTTTAATGTAAAAATATTGATAAAATTATAAGTGGACCTCAGAGAACAGTACGAAATTAAAAAAGAAGGCAGTTCATGACCCCTTTAAATGCATATTTTTCTTTGTTACAATTAGGTAAGGTTGACCAAATGAACCATGGTGGATCAGGTCATAATTCCTAATGTTATGAGGCATAAAAGGTCTTTATTTGAACCGTCATGTAATATCTATGCCCTTGCACCCAGTTTATGAGGTTGTTGTGTAGCCCTTCTTGAGCCCTCTGCTTGAAATTTTGCATTGCAGGAAGGGATTCTCTGCTTTAGGAGGAATTTGAAATCTGAACTTCAGAGAGGTGAACTGGATACTGTTTCAGACAGTTTATAATCATTTCATCTTAATGTTTGAAGTGTGTAAAAGGCCCAGAAATTCCAGTTTGGCTAGAGCAGCATAAATTAAAAAGGGTATTTTTATTAACCTATTAACTAAGTATAGTTGGGATGTAATTCTTATGCCCAAAAAATTCACAATTTTGCAAAAAGGTACATTGTTTGTTTCATCTTTCTGATTTATGTTACTAAACTGTTCTCCTGCTGTAATTTTTCTTTCCAGACATGTTTAACACATACGCTTTGTATTCGGCCATACATTGCTCTTTTGCTGCCTAAAGGATTCCCTCCATTCCACTCATGCTTTGAATGTTTTTATAATTCCTAATCTTAATGGACAGATGCAGCAGTAGAGGGTCAAAGGACAAGGAATTGTTGGTGTTTAAATTTCATGACTTTAAGTCAGTCCCTCTGTAATAACAAAGCTTGGGCTTTGCTTCTAATTAGATACCAGCAGTTTGTATGGCACGCAGCCCTGAAATGTAATGCTTTTATTGGACATTTCAGATAATGTACACTACTTATCAAAATTTTGAGGTTGGTAATATTTTATTTTAAAAGAAATTAATACTTTTACTCTGCATGGATGTATTAAATTGATCAACAGTGCCAGTAAAGACTTTCTATTCATTAAAGAATCCTGAAAAATTATCACGTTTCCACAAACATTAAGTAGCACAATTGTTTTCAACATTGATAATAATAAGAAAAACATCACAATTTCTCACTTGATAGTTCTTTAACTTTGTGATTGTGAATTATTGTGTGGTAAGCGATGAAAACAAGGATGCAGTGTCTCCTTTTTATGGAGATTTTACAACACAGTTTACAGGCGGTGTTATCCTGGAACAGCAATAATTATATCCGCATCTAGGCTATATTCACAAATCACACACATCATGTCTGTGAGCAGAGGGAGATCAGCTTTCCACACGCGTTCTGCCTCTTTTCACAGCGTTCTAACATTCAGTAGCTCATTCTACACTTTCCACATTAGATGTTTGTAACTCCACGGGGATTTGTAGCCATGCCGAACTGTTCTGGGAAACAAAAATGCCTTTGAGGTTCAGGCTATTAGCACGTCGCATGCGGCGATTGTTCCCATCACTGTATCGGACTGAGCTGCGTTTGTTCTAAGTTGTGTTTGTGTTTACAGTAGGTCCACTTGACAGCTGTTCCGTGTCATTAAAGGCCCTAAACTTTGAATAGCAAATATAAATGCTACAGTCCATGCCAACCCCTTACAATGAATTACAATGAAGTAATGAAACACTCTAACCTTATCCTACTTATTTTTCTTCAGAACATTGATGTAAACCTTAGTAGACTCTGCATGAATGTGACCGAGTCCCTGCAGCCACAACACAGCTGTAGAGGTCTGGTACGTCAGTAGACAATTTACTGCACAAAATATGTAATTAGGTTAAGCATCTAATTCCATATCAATATTCTGATTCAAGTTAGGTAGGCATAATCATTCAATTGGTGTCATTAACATTAAGAATGTAGATAAAGCATTTCAGTATTGCTTCCACTCAAATGAACACGGTCCTTTTCTTGGGAAATATGGAGGTAGAAGCTGCTCTGTGATATCAGTGACTGGAATTTGTCAAAATGAGAAACCTCTTCTGTTTGGAACAACAATGCAAGTCAGCTCTGAAGTATCTGGTTGAGCTATAAACCCAGTACAGTAAACATTTTTGGAAAAGGGTTGTTTGTGTTCACCAATGCTACAATTATTTACTCAAAAATGCTGTAAATTAAACAGTAATATTGTTAAATATAATTACAATTCAAAGTAACTTTTTGCATTTTAATATATTTTAATATGTCATTTATTCTTGTGATGGCAAAGCTGAATTTTCTGGAGCCATTACTCAACTTTTAAGTGTCATTCAGAAATCATTCTAATATGATTTGGTGCTCAGTAAATATATAATAATTAATAATAAAATAATAATTTATTATTATTATCAATGTTGAGAACAGATGTGCTGCTTAATATTTTTGTGAAAACTGTGACAATTTTTTTGAGGATCCTTTGATGAATAGAAAGTCTGAAAACAGAATTTATTTGAAATGGAAATCTTTTGTAAAATTATAAATGTCTGTACTGTCACTGTTGAGCAATTTAATAAAAGTAAGAATAAAAGTATCAAATCTTTCCCCAAAAAAAGAATGGAACCTCTCCCAGCCGGTGTCATTGCATGTACGAGGGTCCAAGTTTATGTCTGCGTGTAATCAGAATGGAATCAGCCAACAGCTTCCACTTTGGCTCTGAGCATGTGTGGGAGTTTAGTGTTAGTCAATATTTGTCCCAGTGTGTGAATTACGTGCATTGCTGTGTTTACATTGCCTCAAACATTTACAAGTAGCCTAAAACATTCTGTCGTTACAATATTTTCCCATGCTCCTGTTTGTCTATCCGCCTTGATCACATTAACCTCAATGACAGACATGAAGGAAAATGGCTTGATTGTGCTGATCAAAATCATCTGTTGAAGCTAATTGGAAGTGTTTTGATGTAAATTTGTCAGTAATGAGAAAAGAATGGTCTTTTACCATATCTTGGAGCATATTTGGACTAAAAGCTAAGGAAACATGAACAGTTAGTATATGGACAGAAGTAAAGTTTTTCTTTGTACATGACAGCAGATGTTTTTTTGTTTTTCAGGGTAATTTTGTCGAGTATGTTCCAGTGTCAGGCTGCACGTGATCACTTGACAAGATCCTTCTCTCCTCTCATGGATAATAAAACAAAAGTTTACAAAAGTTGAGTCTGGAAACTCTCATTCAAACAATAGGAGCAGTAGCTCTTCATCTTCAATCACTGTTGGTCCATGTCCCTGTTTGAACTTAAGAATTATGTGGAAACTCTTAGAGAACGTGACCAGAGTGGATATATTTAACAATGACAGAATGACAGAGCTTGATCATATTTAAGCTACAGTAGCAACTTCAAAGAGATTTTTGGAGAGCGAAATTTATCAGCCTTTGTTGCCTTCAAGTGAACCTAGAAAGCCAAGTAATTTTTTTATCACCTCAGTGAAAAATTTACAGTAATATTACTCAACCTAAATGATGTTTGTTGTATCGTAAACAGAACTGTTATTTTGACTAGTTTAAAGGAATAGTTCACCCAAAAATGACAATTCTGTCATCATTTACTCACCCCATACTTTCAATCTGTATATCTTTGTTTCTTCATTGGAACATAAAAAAATATTTGACATATTTCTTAGTGTTCTTTGTCCATAATGGAATACAATGGCAACCAAAAATGTTTAGTTACCAGTATTCTTCAAAAAGTCATACAGGTTTAGAACAACAAGAGTAAATGAGGAACTGTCACTTTAATTTCCTCAATTATTCTTCTAATTGTACTGAAAAGTGTTAAAACTTCTGTTTGAAATGTTTGCATTACCCAGATGTCTCTTTTGTCTGCTAGGCAATACTCTGCAATACTGCAGAGCTGTGACTCTGGTCTTCATCTATTGGAAGTTCTGAACTTCAAGGCTTATACTCGCTCTGTCACTTTGGTTTCTGTATGAAATATGACAGTGATGTCATGAGCAGCGAGCCAAAAGGTGACTCAGTGCCTGAATGCCCATGAAAAAGGAAGAACAGATGAACTGATGCTGGGCTAGAGTCTCACTGCTTAGCGTGTGGCCGCAAGGCTTGTTGACAATTTGGTGACCCTTTATAAATCTGCTATGGATTTATTGGTCTGAATGTGTCTGAAATTCTGAAAGTACGCCAAGAGTGATTCTGGTATCATTCAGACTACAGCTGGATCGTGTGTGCTGTCGGAAATTCTTCAAAAATTAGATCAATCGTCAAAAACTTAATCATAGTTATTGTCCTTGGCATGAACAGGCTTTTATGATAATCTGAATGTTTTCATCTATAAATGGTGTGAACAGGCCTCATTTTGTTCCAAACCTGTAACTTTCATCATGTGAGGTAAGTATCATGATTTAGTCACATTGAGCGGTATTAAGTAGCTATTACCTTTTGATTATTTTTAAGGCAGTGTTCATACATTACTTATTGCTGCATTAAAACGATGTTGATCAATCTCTTTCAGGCGAGGCAAGTCTTGGCACAGGCTTCCTGCAGAGGCAGGTTTCAATCCATGGGTACCATTAAGATAAATTCATCGCTGCTGCAAGTTGGCAGATGAACTCTAAATTTGCAGTCAAGTCTCATACACCACTCGAGATATCATCTTACCTCCCTGCAGAGAGGAGAGAGTCGGGATCTGGAATCCCAGCCCTGTCAATCTTCTCTGACTGACTGACCTGGCTGAAAAACAACGGATAGTTTTCCTTCTCTCAATGCTGTTTTTTCCAGCACTTCCTATTCGAATTTCATCGCACAACATTGTTTTGTCTCGTCTTGGCTTGTATGTGTGCTTATTTATTCAAACGTGCAGTGAGTTGTATGATTTTGAAAGAGCTGATCACATCTTCAGAGTTTTCAAATGTTTTTTCAGACCTCATTCCCTCTAACAAGTCAAAACAGATTTAAGTAAGGACCATGGATCATATTTGTAAAAACTTGTCTTGATTAATGCCTTTAGTTTTACCGTCTACGATGTTCCAAATCCAAATTATTTTTTTCCCCTGTGGAACACAAAACATGAATTCTTGTCAAATATTTTGCCCACAGTTTTCAGTATAATATAAGTGATGGAGGATGTCAAGTTTAAAAACATTTCCTTAACATTTATGGAACATTTATGCAAAAAAAACAAAAAAAGTTTTTATAGTGGGAAAAGGTTCTCTAGATTATTATATTAAAATGGTCTTCATACTAGTAAAAAATGGTTCTTATAAGAAATGTGCACTAAAGTGTTCTTAGGAGAACTCAAAAAATGGTTCTTCTACAGCATCACAGTGAAACCTCCTTTTTGAAACCTTTATTTTTAAGAGAGTTTGCCATTTATGTGCTATACCATATATTGCTGTATACATCTTCTGAAGAGGAAAGCTAAACAGTTGTATTGAACATAATCTCATGAGTGTATTTATTCTAAACCAGGTTTAATGTCAGGTTAACCAAACAGAGATGAGTTCAGAGGTCAAAGTTTATTTTAGGGTTAGTATGGTCAGAGGGTTTCTAAGACAAAGGATGACTTGTTAAACTATCACTAAGGCTAATTTGAGGCTTGAATGTGAGGTTCTCTTATTTAAACAAATTGCAATATGTTCAAAAAAGTGTGGTTAGGCCACAGAAGAACGTTTGAGATGGAGTTATGACAGCTAATAAATTTCAGCTCACCTTCATACACTTCAGTTTTCACAGCTTCACATCGCCATCTGTTGGTTGCATGAAGTGTGGTGTTTTGGAAGCCGTCCAGAAGACACTCAAAATGAATGATCCTAGCTTTTGTCAGTTTTGAACATTCTGTACCATCCAGCTAATATATTACCTTTGGCAACAAGAAAAAAGGCAGCTGAAAGATTATCTGAAAAGATAATGACTAATATTTCTTTTGTCAATGTCAATCCTACAAGTCAGCACGAAGAACCATCCTGTAAATGAGTGAAAATGTAAATTCATGTTTTAAATGCAGCTAATCTTTCATATTTTTGATACATTTCACATCATAAGCAGAATCCTTCAGCCCATCAGCCTGATTCCAGGTTTTGCCATTAGAGGTGAAATGAGAGCCACCATACCAAAACCTCAGAGATCTCAACAATCTGATGAAGAGGAGAGCAGATGAGCAATACAGGAAAAGACAGATGGTAGCTTGGTGTGTCTAGCCCCTCTTTACTTTTCATCTAATATGTTACATCAGTGGTGGAGGTCTGCCTAGTCATGCTAATATAAAAGTCAGATTTGATATCCATTTCAGGAACAAAATTTTACAAGCCTGAATTGTTTGTATGTCAAATGTCAGTTTGAATGCTTACCTGCTGCAAAAGAAATATGAACTGGCACAGCAACTCGGCCTCCCTCACAGATATTACATAATCACCTGCAAATATCATATGTGGCTATAACATATAACACAACACCCTGTTCATTAATTAAGTTGTAAGACAGAACCGGCAGAAGGAATTTTTTTATCAAATCAATGCAGCTTTGGTGAGCATAAGAGACTTTTGAACGGTAGTGTATATTTGAAACTTTTCACAAGTTAATGCTGTAAAGTAAATGAAATCTTGTATAAGTCAGTCAAATGTAATTCCAATATTTTGTTTTAAACTAGTGCAGTGCATTTTTGTTTCCTGTCTGCCATTTTCATTCCAAAAACTATGGAAGTCTGTTTATCTTTAGACTTTTTTTGGTTAGACTATTTTTACATGTATTAAAATAGTAGCTATGATTGTAGTCTAATAGTGACTCTTGAAAGAGTAACTATTATTATTATTTTTATTGAAAGACTTGCGCAACCCAAATAAGGGTGGAACTGGATGGTGAATTTTTGTGGCTGTCTGAATATGAGTCTTAATGTCGGCTATTTTATTCAGTTTTCTCCATCAGTTCAACAGCTTTTTATTTGAACTGTGGTCAGATTTGTCTTCCATAAGACATTCTTCAAGATATGGCATTGCCTTTTATTAGCTTAACTTCAGAAATTATTTTCGAACAGAGAACAGTTTATTAAAAAAAAATAAATAAAAAACAATGGCAGTGTGCTGCGTCTGTACGTTCAAATCCATTTTAGTAGTTCATACATATTCCTGCATTCATATTATCAGTCTACACCGGTAGATCCTTCCAAGATGTAGTTTAATGACAATATTCACTGTATTTTAATCCATTGTAAGTGGTTTGGCTGAACTTCACTATCTTAACTGTACGGTAAGAGAACATCGGTGAAGGATAATTCATAACTGAAATTTGCCTTTGCTTTCACATGGGATCTGTATGATGTCAACCTCAAACCTCTAAGTGCTTATCACAGTAATTATATGTCACATTACTATGTGATTTCATGGAGCATTTCATGACCTAATGATCACATCAGCACTACCATGATAGTCATCACCTTTGATAACACCTTTGAACTTCATGAGATGCAAAGGGATGCTACCATTAACAAACATCAATTCTAAAAAGATTCTTACTGAAGATTACAGCACCATTACAATGAAATTATTAATAATTATTAAGGCCCTTTATTTGTGATGTTCTTATCTTTTCTGTTCTGCATCAAAAAGGCCAATATTTAAAATTCACAGTGAAACCTACTTAATGTATGTTTTTGATTATCTTAAAGACCTTTTTTTTTTTTACTAAATCCTTATGCATTTCTATTTATTAATATAAAACAGTGGTTGTCAACCGGAGGGCCAGGGCCCACTAGGGGCCTTAGCAAACCTCCAGAGGGGTTGCAGGTTGACTTCAAAGTATTTTAAGTGATATATTATCATCATCACTATATATATATATATATATATATATATATAATCCATTCACTGTTTTGTTAAAAAAGCATCCCAGGATGCACCCCATGACATTGGTTGAGAAATTTCTAAGAGCGTGCAATTTTAGCTGATGTTTCATGGAGAAACTAGTGAAATGTTTTTTCCAAAGCCGAGCAGTTCCATTAATGCTCCATCAGATGTCGCTAAACCCTCATTCCTCTGGTGCTTCACCCATCCCAGCATTTCAAGTTTGTTTTTATTTGAATGGTTCTTCCTCCCTTCTGAAATCTACTCAAATTCCCGTTTCTTCCTGGTTGTGCATGGAAGCGCTCTCGGATATATAACGTGCTTTAGGATGCATAGACAACTTTACACAATGTTATGGTGGGTGCTTGCGAAATACGCGAGGTTTGACAGTGTTGTACAAGTTATAGATTTTGTACGTGCTAAGTCCTTGTTTGCTAGCAGGTGATTAGCCTGACTTGTTTGTTTGGCAACTAGCTATCTGGTGTGTTTTCATCACCTGCTTTGATATGCACATGCCAGTGTGAGTGTAGACTAATCTCTAGACTTGTCTTTTGCAATTTAGTCAAAGATTATTGAATGTTTGTCAACGTGTAGTTGACTTAATTAGCTCGCCAGTGCTAACAGATCCTAAACCTAAACAGCAGCGTCACATCATTGGAGGCCTCAAGCTCCGTCTGACAGATGTCTAGATATTTACCAGGCATATTAGATTGTTAATCTGAAATTTATTAATTAGGTTTGATTCAAACGATTCATAGATTCATCCTCTGACTCAGCGTAACGTGCTACGTGGTAAGACGTCCATTGGTAATGAATTATGCGATATTCTTTACACTTGGTAATGAATTATGCGATATTCTTTACACTGGTATGATATGAATGTCATGACTTGTACATAGCATATATAGTATTGTCTAGATAGGTTTTTGAAACATTCCTTATGAACTGCTCTTATTCTAGCAAACACATAACGTTCTCTTAACGTTAGCATATGGTTTCCGTTTGGTTATTTTTTGGACCCAAGTGTCTTTTTTTGGTAAAACCCAAAGAAAACCTAAAACGTTTTTTAATGGTTATTTTTAGTTATTTGGTTATGTTATAACCAAAACTGCTGTTCACTGAACGTTCTGGAAAGCAAAAAATTGATATAGGCCTAGTCAAAATCTGCTACTGTGCCAGACTGTCTAACAATAGCAAAAGCTTTACATTTAAATATTCCATGAAGATCAATTGACTCGATTTAATACGAATTTGATTGATTCTTATGTCTAAAGGAGAAGCTACACACAGCTACTACAATGGAGGCTTTGAACAAACAAACCGCAGCTATTTGCTTTAACAACATCATGCATCCTGTGCCGGCTAATGTGTTTTTTGCCATTGTATTTTAGAGTCCCTTATTATGGCCACTGGAAGTCATGTTGGAAGTAATGCAGAAGTCCACAGGCTCAAGCAGGCCCAGACCCATGATCTTCTCAAACATATGGTTTGTTCTGGAGATGAGAAGAACATGAGGGAGGTGAGTAAAAATCGCCAAAAAAAAATAGACAAATTGTTTGTAATGTTTGTGCTGGGTGGGATTAATAGGGGATCATTTTCAGTTTACAAATACAATATTAAGTATTTTAAAGGGGTCATATGACAATGCTAAAAAGAACATTATTTGGTGTAATGCAATGTGTTTACGCGGTTTAAGGTTATAAAACACATTATTTTCCACATACCGTACATTATTATTGTTCCTCTGCCCCACCTTTCTGAAACGCATCAATTTTTACAAAGACTTTAGTCTTTGCAACTTTATGGATCTTTTATATGCACAAACAGCTTGTAACACAACAAGGACAAAAGAAAACTTGAAATTGCATATGACCCCTTTAATGCTGGAATACACTACACAATTTTTGCCTAGATTTTGCCCCACTATTGCAGTCTGAACGTGTCAACACCCCGAAACCACATAGTATATGATGGACGTATTAGTGTGTGATGATCCTCAGGCATGTAGTGTATGATGGACAGTTTTTATGTTACCATTTACAAAGTGGGCAAGTGTATGTTGTCTAGTGTTTTAAAATCTGACAGATTTGAAATGTTAGCTTTTTACTGTTGTCTCTTTTCAGGTGGTTTATTCACTTAAGGACGAAACCGATCAAGAGAGGTATGTTTTTGGTCCATAGCAATGCAAACTTAATGGCCTTTCATATTATTCCTTGTTTTGGCAAGCTGAGCGTGCATTATTCTCCATCCCACAGATTTCCAGTGGGCCGTTGTGTGCACAAATACAGCAAAGCGAAGCGAGCGGTGGTTAGCAAGAAGAAAACGCGTCACTCTGGGGTGGGATCAAGAGCATGTCGGAGATCGCCCACCGCAAGCAGGACATCTGACATGGCAAACAAAGAAAATGAACTGACCTGTGCTGATGACGTGCAGGCTATTCTTTACAGTGACAACTGTGGGTTCCCTGTGAACTCAACAGACGCCTCAAAAATGGCAGGAGCTGGCTCCAAATACAGTGATTATTTCACTGAGGTGAGATATGCTGCACGCTAGTGCTTGTAGGGTTGCAAAAAGGTGGAAAATTTCCAGTAAATTTCGGAAATATTCCAGAAATTTTGGAAACTTACAGGATTTTTTGGAATGTTCCAGGGATTTTTGGAAAGTTTCTGGAAATTTTCCACCCCTTTGCAACCCTAAGTGCTTGTGTTGACTATGTTCTTGTCGTTCGAAGCTGAAACCTTCCTGTGTTTATTCTTATTCATGATTGTCCACGTGTGATGATATAGTGATCAACCCCTCTATTTCTGCAATATCAATCATGGCAAAATGGTGATCTATCATCAAATTGTAATATTTGCACTAACCTAATCATTTGTTGAATTTCAGTTATCAGAGGACCATGAAGCAATGACTCATGTGCTCTTTGGAAGAAATCTGAGACTGAATGTTGCGTTGACTCTTTGGCGGAAAAACTCAAGTGAACTAGTGGCATACTTGAACAGGTTAGCGTTTTGAAGTTTGACATTAATATTTCACAATATTACTGTTTTTGTGGTATTTTGATCAAATAAATGAAGCAATGGGTGAGCATAAGGGACTTCTTTCAAAAACATTAAAATAAATCTTAGATTACATTTTTAGTGTAAATATTGCAAGTATAAATAGATTTGTGTTTACAGCATGTTGAATTCCCCTTTTTCTCACATTTTTTGGCATAATTGATGCTTGCAATTCTACATTTTATGAATACCATGTTAACCAACATTTTTCCCCAGAATACAAGACACAGGGGTGCTTGTTGACTGTTTGCCTGTACTCACGAAAAGGTAGCATATTTAAGACCTGTTTAAAATTCATAGTTTGTCGTTGTTGTCCCATTGTAGATTTGATGGATATGTTGTTTCATACCAGTTTCTCCCTCTATAGTCTTCAGGAAGAACAGCCGTGTATTTCAATAGGCTGTTGTGTTGACCTTTTACCACAAGTGAAAATGATTCTTAACACTAAATATGAAGAGTAAGTATTTAGTCCTGTATTTTTATTTGCTATCGTTGTTTATTGTCATTATACATTTTGCTCAAGTTTAAATTAATCTTTTAAACGGTTGAATCTTTTCCAGACACCTCATCGTAGCTTTACACTGGGTTCAATCTATCATTAAAAAATGGTGGTCTGAGCTCTCCACAAACAACAAAAGCTTGCACGATGGCTTTTCAAATGACAGGTGCTTCATTTTTATACGAATACATGGAAATTAAATGACAGAACATCTTATAAATGTTAGCTGGAAGCTGTAACTGAATATGTTTGCATCCAGCAGGAATGTTCAGGCAATGAAGACGACGCTTCTTGAACTGTGGGAGGGGAAGAGACACTTAAGCTCAGTTCCAGGAACTGTAGGAGAAACAGCGAAGGTGTTTTATTTTTCGTAGTCAAGTGAAAAATTGCAATTGTTAACAAAAATCAGTCTTACCTCATTTCCTTTATCATCCTCTTTTCCACAGATTATAGAATCGTATGTGTCACAACTGCGCTGATATATCATTGTAGCACACTATGGAGATAACCACTACAAACCCTTGGTGCATTTTAAGCTTTTGATTGGTTTGGAGCTGGTGAATCTGAAGCTCAGTAGGCTGTGGTGAATTGGGAATAGATGAACTGAACAATTCAGACACTCCGATTTCAGCACTGGAGGAGGAACTCTTCCTGCAGGCACTGAATGACTGCTTCACATTGAAGTGGACTTGCTTAGGGGCACATAATCAACTCCATGAGACTCTCTGGAATCAGGCAACTCACTGAAGTGCCAAGCAGAAGTTTTAACTGTTGCACTTGTAGTGCTATGGTGTGAATCTGCTTAAGTGGATGTGATTGTGTAAGTGTACCTTTATCAGATTTTTTTTTTCAGTCATGCACTTGAATTGCAAGAGTTTTAAGTTATTAGTGTGTTGTTGTCCATTGCCTGATCATGAATGGATATTTGAGTGTAATGTGTACATAGTGATTTTTCTTTTAATCAGCTTTCAAATAAATCTACATAAACTAAATGTTTTTTGAAGTTTATATGAATATTTCCATTTTATTCACATGTTAACTAAGATTTAAAAAAAAAAATGACCATAACAATAATGTGCATGAACAACCCCAATCAAAAGTGATATGATGTTGTCAGGAAAGTTGCTGAATGATTAAGACTAAAAAAACAAGCTGTGCTAAATTTGCAGACGATGTTCATTGTTGTAATGTTCAGCAGAGATGCAGCCATAATTCACAAAACCAGTCTGAACGATTCGTCAACTCGCTTGACTCATAATAAACTGAGAACGGATCGAGTTGACATAAGAGCTATGTAGTGAAACCATAGACTGTATAAAAACAGAGTGAAACCAAGCATTGAACGGTGGGGACGCAGTTCAACATAATTAATATTAAGGTTTTAAAAGAATCAGCTAGTGCAACAAACTGAACCGGGAGACGAGAAAATGCAAAATAAACAACGCAATAAATAGCAGTATGTGCCTATGGATTTTCTTAAACGAATTGGAGTATGTATGCTGCTCCGCAGTGATTTATTTTAATTGTATTATTATTTACTGCACTGCAGTGCTGTAAAGGATATTTTAAACCATTCATTCAACACGAACTGTTTAAAAGAACCGATTCGCGAAAAAAAAGTCGGACTACCAATTCGAAACCCCCATCCATAGAAATAGACCCGCCTCAAGGATAATCACGTGGTGTAACATGTTCTTCCGGTCTTTGCGTTCCGAGTTCCGTTTACTTCCTTCAGCTGAGTCCTATTCCCGTGGTCCAGGTTGACGCGTAGTGAAATATTGTACATTTTAAACGTCATATATATCGTGTGCCAAAACACGATGCAACAAATGAACCGTCTGTTAGATATATATGTGGCGCTGCAGGCTCTGTTTGCGTTGTCATGGTGTTTTTCCGACGCAGAGCCAGGGCCTGTAGCAGGTTCTCAGTCAAATGGAGACCGTTTCAAAATCGAAGGACGAGCGATCGTTCCCGGAGTGAAAACACAAGACTGGATCTCCACAGCCCGAATCCTGGTGGAAGGAGAGGAATATGTTGGTTTTCTCAAGTGAGTTATATATCACCAGCAATGCTAACGTCAAAAAAGCGATGTAAATATTAATCTGTGTGTCAGTCCTTGATTTACTGTAGCGTGTCCCAATACATGATATAATATCTCTTGCAATGAAGCTTTCTCTTATATAAATACGTTTTCTAATGTATTTGTGAAAAATGTCTAGTAATATCATTGCAGGGCATTGTTATTCAGATTAGATAGACGGGTTTAATAACAAGCCATTACACGTTTTGCCAAGGTTACACAATTAACCACATAAATTTACATTGCAGGACTGATGGGAGCTTTGCTGTGAACGATGTGCCTTCTGGCTCATATGTGGTTGAAATCGTATCACCATCTTTCAGATTTGATCCTGTTCGTGTGGATATTACCTCCAAAGGGAAAATGAGGTAGCTAACATTCCCATTTCTTACCTTCTTCTAATATGTGATTTTATGAGCACCTAAGTTAATGTTAGAATGTTACTGAACCCTAGGGCACGCTTGGTGAATTACATCAAAACCTCTGAAGTTATTCGACAGCCGTACCCTCTTCAGATCAGATCCAGTGGTCCTCACATGTACTTCATGAAGCGAGAAACCTGGGGCTGGACGGATTTTCTGATGAACCCAATGGTATGATCATATAATTGTTTCTTTCAGATGCACGTGGATGGACTTCATTCACTGGAAATTAATCAGTTATTGTTTATTTTATGTTTACTTATTCTTTAACTAGATTTTTTTATGTCCTCTAGTTTAGATTGACTTAAGTATTAAGGCACATTTTCAGAGCCATTTATAATAATAATTTAGCTATGACATAAGTGTTGTTGAAGGTTTTTAATAGCTGTTGTGACTTATTTTGTCGTCCTTAGGTCATGATGATGGTTCTTCCCTTATTAATCATCGTCCTTCTCCCAAAGGTGGTAAATACGAATGATCCTGAGATGAGAAAGGTAATGCAAAACAAAAAGTCATATCTACAAGTGTTACATCCTGAACAGACATTCTCATCCACTGCATATTGCTTTATTATACAATTTAATGTCTGTTTTTTTCCTGCAGGAAATGGAGCAATCTATGAATATGTTGAACCCTAACCCAGAATTGCCAGATGTTTCTGAATTCATGACTAAACTATTCTCCAAGGGCTCCAGTAAGTCTAGTGGAGGCAACAAAGGCAGCAGAAGTGTTGCTCCGAAGAGGAGGTAGTGCTGTGTATTTTGTCGGTTTTCTTTAACACTGTTTTACTGGGTTTCCTCTTTTATATATATATATGAACAGTTTCTTTTTCAACTGAAACGCTTGACGAAGCAAGACTGTGTTTGCACTGTACTACTTTTCCATGCTTAATTGTCTTCTTTGGATGCATTGTCAATAATCAGATCATTTTAGTCATTGTAATGATACTCTGAAAACTATACATAAAATGTAGTAATGGATAAAACCAGTAGAGATCAAGCGAGGCATGTTTATGTATTTTTTTTGTTTTAGAGCTTAATTCGGATGTTTTAACTTTATAAGTAGAATGAGTGAGAAAGTCTGGACAAGATTTCTCTTCCAAGAGGAGACAGTTACAAAGATATTCAGTTTTGCTAAAACATTTCAATATCGTGTAATGCAATTAACATGATGCTAGTCTATGCCTTTACTGCTGCTGTGCAAAAGATCACACAGATATGATTCCTTCACAGAATTGAGGTCAATGCAGTTTCACCTCAGTTATGACTTGAATAAAAGTGAGAATTAAATCTTTAGTAAGTAAAATTTTGTATGTTGTTGATTGGCTGTTGAGTTCTTTGGGTTGATACAATAGCTGCATTACGGCTGCATAACAAGCCAAAATCAGATGCAGAAGTTAATACTTACTGTATGTATGTAGTTGTTTTGCTCCGTTTGTCTCAAGCATTCTAGCCTGGGATATTTCAAAAGCACACTTGAGCTTAAGGGTGAAGATAGATACAAAATATATGATCTTTCATATATTTTGCAGTGATACCATGTGTATTTCCAGACCAGCCCAAGGAGGTGATGTTGACCCCAATTCTGTTTCATAACTACTTGAAATAAAGCTTTTAGGTTATAATATTTACTATATTTTGTTGGGTTTGTACAAGACTGTGAATGAAGATGAGAAATGCATAAGATTTAAGCTATGAAGTATAATCTTATTTAAACTGAATGAAAATAAACTGGTGGAAAATATCAGTCTCAATTATTTGTCTGCTGTTCTCAGCATGATGCTTGCATGGTAAAATGTATGGACATCAACATTTAAGACCACATTTCATGATAAGTAACTGGTAAACAGTTGCTAGTACAGGTGCATCTCAATAAATTAGAATGTCGTGGAAAAGTTCATTTATTTCAGTAATTCAACAAATTGTGAAACTCGTGTATTAAATAAATTCAATGCACACAGACTGAAGTAGTTTAAGTCTTTGGTTCTTTTAATTGTGATGATTTTGGCTCACATTTAACAAAAACCCACCAATTGATGCACCTGTATGTCAGTGGGTAGTTTTAAATCTTCAGTTTGACTGAAGACATTAATAAAAGATGGAACCCCTGCCAAATCCAGATTGATGTTTCAATTAGTTGAGTTAATTTCATTTTAAAACATTTATTTCACATCAAATTAAATGGCATGTCATCACAACAGAAAGAGTAGAGACTTATTAAACAATATGAATGGAAAACAGCCAGGCAACATTTATAAATGTGTTTATATGATGTGTTAATGTTGAAGTAATTTCAGATCTAATTCTTGGCACAACAATTATGAAAGATTTTTTTTCTATTATGGACCAGTGCACACTGGGATGCTGTAGAACTGTAAAATGTGATCGAATCTCTGCCATAAATTAATTTTACATGCAGAGGGAAGCTACAATCTTTTTGTGTGTATTTCTCTACAGTGATGCTTTGGCAGTTCTGCAAACATAATACAACAACATTGCTTTGCACACCAGATATTTCAATAAACGTTTCTATGCATGCAGTGTCACTGACATGACCACGGCTTACAATATATGAAAATAATTTTATCACAAAAAAGTTAATCATGTAATAAACACTGTGTGTGTTAGGTATTTATAATAATAAGTTCACAATCCATATCTTTATTTTAATGTCCTCACCATCCCTAGCCTTAAGGCATTTTACAATATTACAATACACTATTGTGTAAACATGTTAAGTGATCTATAAACTTTGAAAACAGAAGCTAAATTAAATACCATTAATAAATTATATAATTTTTTTCAAATCAATATGGCAATATAAACAATATGTACACAAAAATATTGCCTAGAACATGGCAAAGAATATGGTCTGTCAAGCTAAAATGTAATTTTAATGCCCATTTAATATAACAATTGTTCTTGATCATTCATCATGATCTACAGTCTGCTATCTCTGCTGTTACTTAATGGTTTTGGCCACACCAATACAGTTTCTCCTCTCCTCTGTTCCTCTTCCACTTGCAGAGGACTAACATCCAAAAGGTCTTCTGGAAGGTCTTGTTGCATAGGGCATAACACATGGGGTTGATGGTGCTGTTGACATAGCAGAGCCAGTAGCCCAGATGCCAGAGGGACACTGGGATGCATTCAGAACAGAAGGTGGAGATGAGTACCATGATGTTGTATGGGGTCCAGGTGAGGAAGAATGCCAGAAGAATGGCACTGAGAGTCTGAGCAGCCTTTTTCTCCTTGATAAGGACCATTCGTTTCCGCTTGGTCATCTGGATCTTCAAGTTTGGATCTTCTGGTTTGGTAGAAGAGGATGTGGATGAAGGAGCCTGTGGCTCTGAGGACTGACAATGATCTGTGTTTATTCTATCGGCTTCGGTACTACCTTGCAAAGCAGTGATGTCGCTAAGGATCGGCTTGAACTTGTATGACATACATTTTTTATTGTTTGTCTGGGAGCATTTTGCAAGATCACTTAGGTATTTGCTGTCTTCATGACAGACCAGCTGTCCATTTTTATTGACTGTCGATTCTTGGTTCTTGAATGATTCGCGTGGGGTTGTTTCAGAGACGGACCGCTCGTCATCCTCTGATGATGTGTAACTGTTCAGGGTGGTGACCTGCTCTGATTTTGTCCACATGTCTTCAGACTGCAATGTTGTCCTAGTTGAGTAACTCTGGTTGGATGAAGACCATGATGCTTGAGTCCCGTCCCTCTTGCTTTTAAAGCTAAAGCATCGTAGTATTGGCTTTCGTACTTTAGGGTCTTCATGGCTGTCCAGCGATGGGTATCCTTGGAGTTCTGCTAAGTTCTTAGTACGTTTTTCTGTTTCTTTGTAGATTTTGCAATATAAGATTGTCATGATGGATACCGGTACATAAAAGGCCGCTATGGCTGTACCAAATGTGATTATGGGTTCTGAGAAAAACTGGATCTGGCATTGGTCAGGAGGAACCGTTCTCTCTCCAACAAAGTACTGCCAGCACAGAATGGGTGGAGCCCATAATATAAACGATATCAACCATGCCAAGCCAATCATGATGCCTGCACGTTTCGGGGTCCGTTTAGCCCTGTAGGTAAGTGGTCTTGTAATAGAAAAATATCTGTCAAAGCTGATGACCAGCAAGTTCATCACTGATGCGTTACTTGCAACATAGTCAAGTGCCAACCACAGATCACATGCTATATTTCCTAAAGACCAGTATCCCATGAGAATGTAAGATGTGTACAGGTTCATTGAGAACACGCCAATAATGAGGTCTGCAAAAGCTAAACTGAGTAAGTAGTAGTTGTTAACAGTCTTAAGTTGGCTGTTGACCTTGAAAGAGAGCATCACCAGTACATTCCCCACTATTGTGATGAGACTCACGACTGCTGATACTGTTGCAATGGTTATGACTTCCAACAGACTGTATGGGGCAGGCAGGATAGCAGAGACATTTCCACTTGTGGTTAAATTTTGAATATCCATGTTCATCCTGTTACCGTTGATGATCGGTTAGAAAACTTTTTTTTTTAATGAATGAAAATGAATATTCTTCATGTTTTCCTGGCAATGGATAGTCTGAAAACACAATAAAGAGAATGAACACTTCAAAAACAGGAAAATTTGAACAGAAATTGCAGAAAAATGCATGTTTTGTGTGTGATGCCTATAAAATAACGATTTTCATACGGGCCAAATATTTTATGGGATAACAATAGCCTGTTACAATAAAGGCAAATCCATTGTTTTTCATACACTGGTCAATTTTGAGATTTTGGGCTATTCAGGACTATTATATTGTTTCCATAACAAGAACACATTCAAAATACACATTTAAGTGCTAATTTTATTACTTTTTATCTATTTGCATCTCTTTTTTGCAAATCTCCACTTCAGTAGCACTTACATAAACCAAATCTTCCAGTTTAATTCTTATCAATTTTCTAAAAGATTTAAGAAGGGGTTTGTTATATATAATTCAGAGAGATGAAAATGGATATCCAAAATCCCCTCTGTAAAAACCTTTAACTCTTAATATGTCAACTAAATTAAATAAGGATTTTGAACCTGGCCTTATTCCATGTTCAGATTTCAGAAATATATGCAGATTAGTCCATAGGCCTATATAATTAGATAGCTCCTCATTTGCATATTTAAACATAGGCTAAACATGAAAAAAAAAAGTGTAATACAAAAATATTTCCTTAATGTACTGTGATTGATCAACTAGGGAATTACGGTGATAGCTATTGATATAAGCTTTTTACTTATTGCTTTTTTGCAATATGTCAATATGTCAGTCAACGTGTTCATCCTTGAAAATACAATAACTAGGCTACCTTTTACATTCTCTTAAGCAAAGGAATAAGCACCGAGCCAGATCTCACATTACCCACACACCGCTGCTTCTACTGCTTTTAATACTACTCATACTCATACTGTTTTCCCTCAGTTTGACCAGCTTAAACTTTGGATTTGATGCACATTTGTCAATTTATATACTCGCATTTATCGTTAGGCGGAACTAGTTGAACGGGCGGAACGTTTCCCCCATTGAACAGGGTTCTCTTTTAAGTGTAACAACGGTTGTGGTTCTAATTTTTTTCATGTTCAGTTATGGAAGGCAGACACAGTCGGGGACGCGGTGGGTATTGGAAAAGAGGAGGTGGAGGTGGAGGTGATGCTGAGACCGGCAGTTCGGGAGAGCACCGGGGTCGCGGAAGAGGAGGCCACCACCATCGAGGAAGAGGCAAACGGGATCATCGTAGAGGAAGAGGGGGAGAGTTAGGACCTCCTGCAGATTTTCGACGAGTAAGTTTTACACATAAAAAATCACCATGGCAACAATAATTCCGGCTATTTTTACTATAAAACTCTGCTAACTTGGTATTAGACACAAATGGCATATAAATAAATATGAGATATATGAAAATGAAATAAAGTGACAACCATTCAGAGAGACTCCCACACTCTTTTAAAGGGTCATGAAACCCCAGACTACTTTTTCTGAGATTTTAGCAGAGGTGTTTGTGTTGCACATCATAGAAGACAATGTTAGCATCCGATAATTTTAACTGTTGGAGAAAACGGGTTAATTTTTTTAATTTAAACATCTTCCGGGTTTAAAATCTACATTGTGTTGACGTCACTATTTGTGACGTTGCAATGGACTATAGTACATCGGTGTCTATTAAATTATTCATGAGACTGCGTGTTCTTATCCTATGAGAAGACACTTCGCTTAATTATTCACAACAGCATGTGTTGATTTGCTATGACAGTCGCTTCAGATTGTGAGATGACATCGCGCACATTAACTGAGAGAAACGTTCATGGATCAAAGAAGAGTGTTTGTTTTTGCTTTGTAATAAGAGTTCGGCACAAACGCGATTCATTCACTTGGTGAACATAACCGTTTTTACAGCTCTATAAAAGGCTTATATAAACGCCACAGAATAAGCCTTAAAAGTTCTCAGAGGTGCAACAGCGCGTTCATATAACGTTATATGTTTTCGATGCAGAGTGCAAATGGCTGTTTATTTATTTGTGTTTTAACTCGATGGGAGTGAAATGAAACTGTCTGAACGTGAAGCTGTGTGTGTTGTCTGTCTGTCTCCCCTCTTCCCCCTCCTCCGCACTGCGCACCACGCCCACTTTTTTAGCGTTTTTTCAAAACCGTGGTGAGAACTAACCAGTGCTGAAACGGGGTTTCATGACCCTTTAATGATTTTAATTTTATAAATAATCAATTTATGGTATTAACGTAACGTAACATCATTGCACAATATTGTTAAAGGTTTTCATGTTTCCAATAGACTGTCACAGTAAAACAATTGTATTGTGTCATACTTGCTCACTGTCATCTTTTTTTTTTCTGATTGCTTTCCAGAATAAAGATGACAATGACAACAAAGAAAACTTTGAGCAAGAGGAGGAGGACAACACCTTCTCTAGGCGAAAGCTTGAGTCCAACTGGGACCGTTATGAGGAATCCGAGAAAGAAGAAATGAATGAAGATGTTCCTGCACAGAGAGGCACAGACTATCATGTCCTCCTCACTTCAGCTGGTAAGACATGACTACCCACTTAAATCTGTGTCATATTTCCCCCCGTGCCTCTGATCCAGCACATGCAGGCAGGAGATCAAAACCAAAATGAATGTAGAACAACGATGGTGTTAACCAGCTGTCCTGCTGTGTGCTATTGAGATACCAAAGGGCAACGAGAAGGGCAAAGCTCTATTTCTGTTACACGGTTGGATCTGATTAATGGATGACTCATCTCATGAGCAACAGTTTTTGCCATGTTTACAAATAGCACAGTAAACTACCATTACCAATCACCGGGTTTATTTCAAGCTGCCTGAATGAGAAGTTTGAAGTCAGTATGATTTTTAAAAAAATTAAAGTAATATTCTAATTCTAAATGAACCCTTGTGTGGTGTTCATATTTTTGTTATTCAGCCAGTGTTCGTGGGTCTGGTGGACCCGCTGCATTTTTTGGGGTTTTTAATTCAACACAATTAGAAATTTTATGTTAAAATACTCAACAGATGTTTACTTCATCCTAATTACAAGCAATATAAACAGCATATATGGTTAATATTTGGCCTTTCCCTTTGTTAGATCACATTTATTAATTAAAGTGCTACAACCTTGTGTGGGAATGGCAGGGGCAGAAACAACTGATCTATACATAAGGATTATAGATTAGTGGCTGAAACACAAAACTCACACTTACACTCACACTCTCACAGATTCTCTCTCACACACACACACGCACATACACACATATACACATACTAATAGCAGGCTCAGACAATAGGAGGACAGAGTGAAGGTACACAGGACCTAAAATTTCCACACTTTTATTAGCCCAGTACACAGGACCTAAAATTTCCACTCTTTTATTAGCCCCGGGTCCAGTGGACCCGAACATTCTGTATGTAATGTAAGTGTGTAGGGGGGTGTACAGTGTGTGGTCATTGAAAATTTGTTCTGATAAATGTTCTTCACAGAAAATTAATCATATCATTTTTCTTTTGACAAAAAGTGAAAACGGGTCCCACAGACCCGAACACTTAATCTGTTTTGTTGCTCTCCACTTTTTTTCCTGCACATTTGCGATTAGTCATCAGAGGTTCAAACTCGCTGATCCCTGTGAATGTGGGTGGAATTCGTATCTGTTCTCCAGAGCAAGTATTGTATCCATGACTTCAGGAATTGTGTAAGACAGCTTTTCCATCAAAATGATGTGGTTGTGCAGCACCACTTGTTTGTCATATGACAACAACAAAAGAAGGTTGGTGCTTATTATAGGACTTTAAAATGATTAAGTGCTTTAGCTTGACTGCTTTGAAGAAGAATCTTTTCTGTCTTTCGTATTTTAACCATGAAAAAATATCTTTAAACCTTCTGTCTTTCGTATTTTAACCATGAAAAAATATCTTTAAATGTTTTGTTTGACTTTGCAAGATATATACGGTAAATATGGTCACACCTCTTAGTCAAATATTGCAATATAATGACTTCAGCTAAGTTATAAATAGAAAGAAGGCTGTTCCAGTTTGTTCAGTCTTTCAAAGTTGCCCAACCTC
This sequence comes from Sinocyclocheilus anshuiensis, assembly GCF_001515605.1. Taxonomy (NCBI): domain Eukaryota; kingdom Metazoa; phylum Chordata; class Actinopteri; order Cypriniformes; family Cyprinidae; genus Sinocyclocheilus; species Sinocyclocheilus anshuiensis. Next base: position 307,022 of record NW_015555704.1, read on the forward strand.
CCCTGCGATACTCGACATACTGTCCTTTATCTCATTATGATTCTGCCAGCAGGCTCTGATTAGTGACTGTGGTGGTAACGGACTGATTAGGTACAAAATGAGTGTAATTCAGCTTTCACCAGGGAGTGGAATAAAGTGGAGGAACATCCTTCCCTTACCCTCGAGTTTTCTCACAAATGACCAAAATCATAACTTAATCTGCATTCTTTATAGGGTTGGTGTGCCTAAAAATTAAAATTGTCATTTAGTCACCCTCAAATTCCTACAGGTTTGGAATGACATGATGACGCAATTTTCATCATTCCTTTAAAAACGTTTTTAATAATTTTATGCCCACTTTTGACATTTTCATTTCCATAATTCTCATGTAACTTGCCGTTGCATCTACATCCTTATTGCTTTATGCAAATAACAATAGAAACAGATTCATTAGCAGATGAGTTTCCTCCTTCATCATAGCAGGTGCTTGCACAGGGTAGTTTTTAGTGTTTAGTCAGTGAGTTTGTGTAAGGAAATCCTCATGCGATTCATAGAAACCACATTCTGGCGGTTAAGCATTTTTTGGCACGTACAGTAAGACAGGTGTAGACAGCTGAGACAGTATTCCATAAGGTATGAATTTGCATTCAGCAGCAAGATTGCTCTTATCTGTTGACTTGCTCTGATCTGTTATTGTGCATGTCAAATTATGGTCTCCAGCGGCCCTATCTCTTAAGCTGTCAATGTAGAGAATACTACATCTGTCAGATAACTTAAAATCTGTTTGCCGAGAGGCTTTATCATTTTTTGTGCATATTACTGTCACACAGATGGGTAATTTTATTTAGTCTAATCTCACAGCTGATTGGAGATTAATCTGTCAGAAACTCTCAATAACAACTTTGAATTTGGATAGCATCATCCAATCCTTGTCACTGTGGCGGTGAATTTGTTGCTAAGCCCAGCATCAGGGCAGTACTTAAGCACTGGAGCCCTTTTTTCTTTTTTTAGAATGTACCTGAAACTCACATTGGTTTGAAGACACACTATGAGGAAAAGTGTAGTAGTTATCTCGTAATATAAGGTAAAAATAATCTCCTTCAGTTGAAAATGATGTGGAGCTCCCTCAGAAAAGGTAACAATTTCCCCTTTAAGGTGGTTGAATATTTGTAAGCACAGCCATATTAGCTTTGCATTGATTTCTGGTTTCGGTAAAGAGTCTGTATTTTAAACATAATGCAGAAAATTGTATGTACGGGTAATAAAAACCTGTATTTACAGGTAATTAAAAAAATAAGAGTGCATGTAGATAAAATATTTATGATCTAATGTTTATAATTAATATATTTATATTTAATATTTAACACAAAGGTTAAAGGGGTCATATGATGTTGCTAAAAAGAACATTATTTTGTGTATTTGGTGTAATGAAATGTGTTTATGCGGTTTAAGGTTCAAAAAACACATTATTTTCCACATACTGTACATTATTTTTTCTCC
>NW_015555704.1:308986-332411 GCF_001515605.1 Sinocyclocheilus anshuiensis
CAAAAACATTAAAACCCATTATAAACGAGGCATTTGTTACATCCAGTGGGGACATAATTACTGATTATAATGACTTATACTGTCTTTTTACGAGTTGTGTTGCATCGCGCCGCGTAAACATAAATCCATGTCTGCATTTGTGATCAGAGAAATGACAAACAACAAGCGCTACTCTACACTGCTCAAAACTCGCGTTTGAATCATCAGTGGCAAATTCTTTAAATATGAAAAGGTAATTACAGACTGTGAGTCAGAACAGCCGACATTGTAGTCTACTCTCCCAGGATCAGGAAACAGTCCTCCATAAAATGCGCTGCACACATCTGAATATTTGGGTTGAACTGTTCTGGAACAGTGTTGTAAATACAACTTAACCACTGATTTCTAGTTGTGTCCTCTTTTGGAAGGCCAAACAAAGTAGTTTCGCTTTCACAACGAAACACAGCATCTCCACGACATGGCGGCGGCGGCAACAACAATACTGCAGTGAGAATAAAAGTTACGCCTTCTTTCTTTGCGTGAACATTTGTGCAGTGTTATGCAAATCTTCCCACATCGTGACGTAGACATGTGGGGGCATGTTTAAACGAGGCGTTTTAAGAGGGCGTGGACAAGTCTTAACTTTTATAAAGAATATCTCTTTGGATTTGAGACTTTAGTCTTTGCAACTTTAGGGATCTTATCTATGCACTAACAGCTTGTAACACTCCAAAGAGAAAGGAAAAATTGAAATTGCATCATATGACCCCTTTAAATTTTTTATCATTAATCCATTGTACCATGAGAATTTTTGCTGCCTTTGTTAGTCACATTACATTAACTAATGTTGATTTATACAACTCAAGTGCTAAATTATTAGTAAATTATTTTTTTTTACCTAGATAAACATAAAAACATTAACCTAGATAAATAAATGCAAAATTATTGGTAATGGTCTGTTTATGAAAGCTATTGCATTAACTAACATAAGTGTATGTTTATTATATTTATTATAGATCATTGTATATATTAATTTATTTAGTCAATTTACACTTCAGTTTCCATAGGTAGAGGCTTTCTTTGTTGTTTTGTTGATCATCTTCACAAATACTGTTTTACTATCCATTTAAATCAGTTCAGTGCATCTCTGGGATCTCCTTACCTGAGCATCATTAAAACAATGTCTTATTGTATTTATTTATTTATTTATCACCCAAAAACGAAAAAAATCATCATTTTTTCTCCCTCATCTCATTCTAAACCAGTATGACTTTTTTTTTTAAATATAAAAGAAGATATTATGAGAAATCTTTCAAATTACATTAAACCTCATTGTCTTACTTTGTATGGACAAAAAACAGAATGCCTGCTTTTGTGTTCCACGGGTTTGAAACAACATGTGGGTGAGAAAATGATGACAGAATTTTTTCAAACCTTTAAAATGAAACATAATGAATTCTTTAAAATGTCAGTCAGTGATATCGGTTGTCTTTCTTTAATAATGTTGACCTGATATTCAGACAGACACTAGAAATTACTACCTTGTCTTTTTATCAATCATATAAGATATATGTCTTCAGTACTCACTGTTTTCATCGCTCAGCCTTGAACTCCATCTACAGATCTGGCTTGGTCAGACTGTCACCCATCCCAAACCTTTTCCTCTCTTGTAGACTCTCAGGAATTGTGTGTCTAGATGCTGCTTCTTCATCCAGTCATGAGCCTGATCTTTAATGATATAATCCTCAAAGTAGTAGTAACTTGTTCTCCATTGTTTTTGGATGGTTTTCTTAAGTAAGAATCAAAGTAAAAAAGCTCAAGTTGTGACAACCACACTAAAGTCCCTAACATTCATTGTTAAGCATCTCCTTTTCTCTCGGTGGTGGAGGATGATGGGGAAATGCTGCTGCTGCTGTTTCTCTGGATGAGTATGTGCTGCTGCCTGTGGATGCACTGACAGACACAGATGTGAATGGCTGGGAGGAGGTCATTCCCACTGGGCTGGGATGATCGTCATGATTTGGGGCAGTGAACAACAGGCAGACGCCAAGAATGGGAGGAGGAAGAGGAGAAGAGCGGGGGGCCGAGCCAAAGCAGAAGTGAGGGGATGAAGGTTAGACCGTTTATACTCATATTGTAGACAGTCGGGGTGTGTGAAGGGGCGGTATTATGCTCACTAAAACATAATGCAGGCAATAATTACTCTCTTTTGACACAGATAGCGTGGCTGCGAGCAAATAGGTGGGTGGAAAGGATGGGTTAGCTGGAAATACAGACGTGAGAAGGTAATTTCATGACTTTTTGGTGTTTCCGTGGGAGCTACTGCAGCTTAAATCAAAGTAAAATGGTCATGTAAAATATTACAAGCTATTGAGGTTCCTAGTGAATTGATTTTGTTTTTAAATATTCCACCAGTAGTTTTTTAGAATAATTGTCTGGTGTTCAAGATAAGGTTGTAACATGAAATAAATTGCTTCTGTTCCACTGGGTTCACGGTTCAGTGAAAAAAAAAGCAATATCTCATCTGCCATTGGTCAGCCAGATGAATAGCCCCACCCCAGATTTACGCCATTGGTTCAGTCAACTCTGCTGTGGGGGACTGGAATAATAGTATTAAAGTGATATTAAAGTATTTTAACGAAAAAATATATATATTTCAGCATTTAGGTGCTTTTAAATTTTTTATTCATTCTAGCATTCAAAAGTTTTAAAGTTTTGAAAGAAATTAATACTTATATGTATTAAATTGATCCAAAAGTGACAGTAAATATGTACAGTGTGTACATTTACATTTGTTTTCAACATTGATAATAATGAGAAAGGTTTCTTGAGCAGTAAAGCAGCATATTTGAATGATTTCTGAAGCATCATGTGACACTGAAGACTGGAGTAATGCTGCTGAGAATTCAGCTTTGCCATCACAGGAATAAATTACATTTTAAAATATATTAAAATAGAAAATGGTTATTTTAAATTGTAATCAAATTTCACAATATTACTTTATTTACTGTATTTTTTATCAAATAAATTGATTGATTAGCATAAGAAACCTCCTTTAAAAATAATTTCAAAAATCGCTTTTTTAAGAGCCTGAATTAATTTTCCTATAAAATGTCTGGATGACTGGACTCTATAGAAGTGTGGTTAGATCTCTCTAATTCTGCTCTCACAGCTGCATGGGTATAATTGGTTACATCATGGGCCATCAAAGGAAGCCGTGAATTATCAAAGAAAAGAAACCGATAACAGTTAATAGAGAGTACAAACATGAAGTTTGTATTGAGTGCCGGACACTGACGACAGCGTTAGCACCTTGCAAGGTGTGTTTGTGTAAGGGTTGTCTGAGCTGGGATTAAGAACAGATCGACCAATTCAGGGTCGTTTCTTTTCACACTTTTCCTTTTGTCAGAAGCAGCACAATATCACTTGTTCATGTCGTCCAGTCAGGTTGACAGGAAATGGCTTATGTAAGATATTGCCATGTAGGGCAGGATTTCCAGGCCTCCAAGTTTATTGATTATAATGAGATCATAATGGAGGATATGAGCCGTATCACATACCCTGGAGGAGGACTAATAACGAAGGGCATAGATTTACAGTGACAGCTCCGCTGTGTTTGCCTGCATCTGTGTGTCTGCCTTAACATAGTATGTCTCCTCTGGGTCTCAGATGGCCAGCAGACACAACTCAGCCCTACACGCCACATACTCGGGTTACACTTGACAGTGAGAGAAGCGAATTGATACTAAATGTTGCCTGAATTTCATGACCTTGTTTAGCTGTTGACTGCACTTCAGTGTGTCTGTGTCCCTGCAGAGAGGGAAAGACATGCTAATTCATTACCAATGACACTGCACCTGTAGGAAACTGCCCCCCTCTTGACGTTTTCTCCTTTATTTCAGTTCCTTGGGTCTCCACCTGTGGCCCTGCTACTGTCAGTTTCACCAGCTGGACCCTCCAAAAATGACTGCACCCTGGTGGGCCAAAGCACTTTAGATTGTCTCTGTTTTTATAGCTCTTGTTGGAAAGCAGCAGTCTTATCTTGCACAAACTCAGCCATTGAAATGTAACTTGCTAAATATGCTTTTCGTATGATTGGTAGTAAGGGTGGTCGATATACCGGTAGACACGATTAACTAGTAAAAATTTGTCAACTGGTAAAGATTTTTCATCTCTATCGCGGTTACACGCTCACGCTTGCTGTGCTATGTAGTCATGAAAATGTATCGTTTATACGCATTTTTAGCATTGCGGTTTAAAACAAGTGATTTTAAGCCGTTGAAACACAATCAGCATCAAAAGAGAACAGTTAAATACACACACTTATATGTGTCAAAATGCCCGTCTTTGCAAGTATCCTCGTAAACACAGTAATTTAGATCTTAATTGAAAGCAAACAGCTGAGAAAGAAAACACAAATCTAACAGTATATTGGATCCGGGCAGCTCTTAAAGTGACAGCAGTCTTCTTGACTAAATCAATTTTGTAACTTTAATAAGAAATATACATTTAATTTACACAGTGAAGAATATGCAGTGTTTTTGTACATTTGATTACTTCATACAATGTATGTAGCATTTCTTGTTTATTTGTTCTACTTTTTTTAAATTTAGGTTAGAATAATTTTTTTGTGATATTGACACTGGTGACAAGAATTATGAAATTTCTATAGACTCAAAAATTTTGATATCATAAAGACTTTATTTAAAGCAAAAATAACTATATCTTGATATATATCATTACCGTGAAATAAAATTACTCATATTGTGATATAAGGTTTTGGTCATATCGCCCCCCCTTAATAGTTAGGATATTCATTTTACACCTTATTTTTTCTGAATATGAGCCTAGTTGATTCAAGCCTGTGTGCTACAGAAGAGATCATACTCGAAATGTGTAGCTACAGCATTTTGTCAAGCCATATAGAAGTTATGCTTTTTCAAAAGGCATGCTGAATTCAGTCTGCTTAGTATGATCACATAAATCCTGTTTTTTTTTTTTTCCAGAACTGGTGTTTCTGAAAGAACACTGGATCTATCTTCCCTTAAATGCTCCGCACCTGCGCTGTGTGCCAGTGTTTTTGATCACGCACATACTGTGACTATAGTCCCCTGCATCAAGCATTGGACAGTAATTATGATGCGGGGGTGTGTGTTTGCACCCACACAGAGTATCAGAATGTCATCTCTGCAATAATGTGTAACAGCAACAACTACTGTGTTAATGACTGTGTCTCTCTTCACTCGCTCTCTTCTCTCTACTGTTGTTACCATAACACCTGTGCAATTTGCATGAGGCTCATTATTTTAAACCATTTTGTATCCTTCAGACACCTTTATGAATGTTGGGAAGTGCAACAGAGGCCACTTGTTTCTAATAATTTCCATATTGGCTTTCCCTATCTTTTCATCTGTCCACCATAACTTACTCCTTTTGTAAGTTTCATCTGTCCACCATAACTTACTCCTTTTAGTTTCCTGTGGTAGAGAGACGATTGTTCCCTTTTGTAACATCACTGAAATGTGGCAGGTTTTTTCAGATCATATTTACAGGTTAAAGGTTCAAGTAACACTTTTGCATGAATATGGTTGTGTAATGATAGCTTTTAGTTATAAATAGCCTGAATGGTCTAATATTATGTCCCCAATGAACCTGTTTTATAATGCTGCCAGGAAATGGTCCCCTGATTGTCCCTTCGAGTTCATGTTTGCCCAGAGATGCATTATTGGGGTTGTGTTGATATTTGGGGCATGAAGTCCTTTGGTATTTGGTTGGAAGTGGATGTTTTTAATGGGCGTTGTCATTGAAATGCCTCAGTTTATTCCTCTGTAATTTGAGTTCTAGATTGGGAAGTCTATCATAACAGATGAAAGAGAAATCTTTCAAGATATTTTTGTATGCCATGTATTTGGTACACTCACTTAGATCTGTCTTGAAATTGATTGCAGTCCAACATATGTATTTTGGTTTTGAATGATCCAAAACATGTCCAAAACATGTTATCATGTCACAGTCATAAAGTCTATATTAAATGTTTACAACAAATTTATTATAAAAAAAAAATATATATATTTTATTAGTAATACAATTATTAATGGCAAGTTTTTTTTATATAACGCATTTGATACACAATGGTAATTCTAAGTGGTATAAATATGTGAATAAAAATAATCAAAAAGTACATAAAATAAAAAAATAAAATAAAAATAAAATAGGGCATAAATTGTGTTTAAAAGGTATTACATTTTTTTTTTAAATAAAAACAATATAGAAATATTATTCTAAGTAACTAAATAAATGTATTATTTTACCCTCGTGTAATTTTGAGCTGAAGAGGATTTACATTTTCCCAAAAATCCTAGTTGGTTATTGCATTAGGCTAAAACTTACTGACTTTGCTCACTTTTTTTATTTTTTTATTTTGTATCATTTTTGTACTGTTTTAGGACCCCCCCCCCCTTACTACACAGAAAATTTTCAGAATATTATATTTATAATATTATAATTTCTATAATATTTTCCTCCTCTTGTTGTTGAAATGCATTTTCCCATAGTTGTTTCTGAAGGTGCTTCTCCTTGTTGAGATGTTTTCTCTGTGTTCATCATTGGGAAATCACCTCCTTTGATCAAGAGTAGCGCATTGAGTGGTTGATTCATCTCTATGGAAATAAATTACTCTTCTAAATCTCTATTAAGATGAGCCACAGCTGTCTGCTAACCTGATGATCAGTTCAGCCCAGTGACCCAGCTGCAACACAGACCCCACTTGTAGAAAGTGCACACACAGACACATTGAGAGTTGTGATGTAACTTTGAGTGGCTTTTATGCTTAGATAAAAATGTAAACATGAAAGGAGAATACTGCTGCCCTTGTAATGTAGGTCAGGTTGGATTCAGAAAAGGACTCTGAATAACATGGTGCAGGAGCAGGCGCAGACTCAGAGGGCCTGGTGGCTTATCTCTGCATGGGCATATGAGATGCCCTTTCACAGCCTTTCGTTCATTGCGGGGGTTGTGTCATTATGACTCGGATGCCGTTTCACACCTCAAGGTCAGATGCTGGTCTCCTGAGAAGAGATGTGCTTTTGAATCACACCGAAGCCCTGCTCTCATACCCATTACTGCATGGGGAGGGCCAGGACTATAGTAACATATGGGGAGGTGGGTCCACAAATAAATAGGGAAGTAATGCATTAAAATAGATTAATATAGAGCATTAGGCACTCATCTGTTGAGAAGCTATTGAGTGTCTGTGAGAGTGGAAAACTCATCTCTCGTGAGACTCGTTGATCACTGATTCAACATCAACTTTCACAATTTCAAAATGATAGTTGAATTGTTCTTTATGCCTCGTTGATGCCATATGATTAACAGGCTCTAGTTCCAGTCAGTTCAACTGCGATTTATCTGTTTTTACCTCCGTTTCTGGTTTAGGAAGCTCAGACCACTTTATAAACATAATGATTTGATGGTTACACAACAGTTTGTTCAGTATCCCACTAACTGATCAGAAACGAAAGCAGAGCTTAGACTTTTAATGATTTGAAGGAAAACATTTTCACATATTTCTCACAAATGTCATATTTAAAGATGTGTTTTCAAATGAACCATGTGTGTGAACTGCACAGTCTTTCCTTTCAAGTCTAGACACTAATAGGAAACTGTTGGTGTTCTGCATGGCAGTGGTGTTGAGACGTATAGTAAATAACCGTCTTATTGTTTGGAATTTTCAGCTTGAAATATTTTAATTGCAATCATCACAGACTGATTTATTTTGATGGTTCAGTTCGTTATGGACTTGCTTTGTGTTAATTGGCTTAGCAATGATTTGCTCAAGAGCCGTGACGACAATGCAAATTAGCAGCTTCTTCCAAAGGGCTGTAGCCTCCCTGCATTAAGTGGCATTTAACGACTAGCAGTGGATGGCCTGTGCTCTTTTTAATACTGTTGGGCTTGTAGGTCCACAGCATTCCATGGTCCTGGTGTCAGTGTTTTATAGGGCCCTTGAAAAAGCAAAGAACGGTGGCCAGATTTGGGTTGGCAGGCTGCATACATGATGCCACTCTCTGGGAGGAAATGACCTGTACTTGTAGCGCTGCTTCCTGAGCCGCTACTCTCCCTCATTCAGAGGACGCCAGCCTGCAGAGAGACACATCTGCCACACTGACATTATGCCAGCACTGCACCAGAGATGCTACTGTACGCTTATGTTTCGTTCACATCAGCCATTTTTACCTGTTTATTGCATATTTGCTATTAGGTTGTGTAAAAAGTAGGGATGCACATTGTCAATATCGACCAATTAATTTTTTTGAATAGGCCAGCATTGGAAGCAGCTTCAAGCCATCTGTGCACTATACAATATCGTACACTAGTTTTGTGTGAGGTGGCCTATTTATTGCTTATTGTTTGTGATGAACTGAATTCAGCTTATTTAATTCATGTTTGAAAATAGCTACTTAAGTTAAACAATGAAAAAAATGATTCAATATTTTTAAATGTAACATTTAAACTATGTATCATTTTATAAACTATTTAAAATTTAAACAATTTCAATTTTTATAAAAGTAAAATAATTTGCAATATGGATTAAGATAAAGAATTGGCCAGTGACTACGGTGGCCCAGTAGTGCACAACACAATGAAATCGCCACAACACATAGGACTAATTAGGTTGTACTAATTTAATTTAACACAACTAACGTTGTGTTGTGGCTTCTTTCTGTTGTGTTGCGACTTGTTTCCTTTGTGTTGCGGCCTGTTTCTACTTTTGTGTGAATTTCGTTGTGTTGTGGCTTGTTTCCATTGTGTTGCAACTTGTTTCTGTTGTGTTGTGCTAATTCCATTGTGTTGTGGTTTGTTTCCGTTGTTTTGTGTAAATTTAATTGTTTTGATTTTTTCTGTTGTGATGCAACTTGTTTCTGTTGTTTTTTTGTGCTATTTTTTTTTTTTTTGTGTTGCGGCTTGTTTCCATTGTTTTGTCCTAATTTTGTTGTGTTGCGGCTTGTTTCTGTTGTGTTACAACTTGTTTCCATTGTATTGTGGCTTGTTTCCATTGTTTTGCGACTTGCTTCCATTGTGCTGCACTGATTTCATGTGTTGCGCCTTGTTTCCTGTTGTTTTGTGCTAATTTCGTTGTACTGCGACTTGTTTCCGTTGTGTTGCAACTTGTTTCCATTGTGTTGTGGAGATTTTTTTGTGTTGTGCACTACCGGGCCACTGTACAGTACTTTTTTTTTATTATGTGACCCTGGGCCACAAAACCTTCTTAAGTCGCACAGGTTTTTTTTTATGGCAAAAATCATTAGGATATTAAGTAAGGATCATGTTCCATGAAGATATTTTGTAAATTTCCTACCGTAAATATCCTACCATAAATATATCAAAACTTAATTTTTGATTAGTAATATGCATTGCTTAGGACTTCATTTGGACAACTTTAAAGCGATTTTCCCAGTATTTTTATTTTTATTTTATTTATTTTTTGCATCTTCAGATTCCAGATTTTTTAAATAGTTGTATCTCGACCAAATATTGTCCTATCCTAACAAACCATACATCAATGGAAAGCTTATTTATTCAGCTTTTAGATGTATAAATCCCAATTTCATAAAAATTGACCCTTATGACTGGTTTTGTGGTCCTGGGTCACATATAGTTTGTTACATCTAATATATTTATTAAATTACAGGTTAAAAAATTATTTATGAACTTTTTTTTAAATAAAAAACATTTTTACAAATTTAAAAATATATATTGATTTATATATTTAAACTGTAGACTTGTTTTATTTTAATTTTAATGAATAAATTGATTCATTATGATTGAATCAACGTTTGTTTGTAATTCTCATTATGCTTAATGATGATTCACAGCATTTTTCATTCACTTTTGATTTTGGAGTGAAATATGACCCAGAATGATCCTGCAGAGGTGAGTAAATAATTGAATAAATTGGTTTTAATTAATTATAGTCTCCGCATGTTAAACTGAGAGAAAGTATTTGACCATTATGCACAGGAGCATTAATTTTACTCAACTTTTGTATGAAAGAGGAAATATGCCTGCAGTCATACTGTAAGTACTGCATATCTGCGTTCCTTCATCTGTAATAATACTCAATTATATTGTTTATCAGACATAACATAAAAATAATCATTGGCCCTTGATCCAACACATTATATTTTTGAATCCCTACTAAACAGTGTCCATATGATCATTTTTTTATTTATTCATGCACTTGTACAAACAATGTATTTATGATATGATAGTATACTATATGATATGATAGTATACTATACTTGTGATAGTAATGCAGCACAGCAGTATGTCACATGCAGCTGGTTTGTTATACTCACTAGCCACACTACTTGCTCCGCTAAAGCTCGGCTGCCCCTCGTTGCACATGCTGACAGGACCTTTGCTTATTGTTATGGCAGCAGTTTCCATGGCGCTGTCACTGCCAGTGAAGGAAACATGATGAAATTGCCTGGATGGCATCTCCTGTCCGCAGCGTTTCTACACTGATGACATCAAGCACTGTGTACTTGGCAGCGTGCTCAGCTTTAGCAGGAATCTTGTTTCCTGTGACGTCAGTGGGATGCTAGATAGACAAAAACTTTAAGAGTAGCATGTTGTTGTTTTTAGTTGCAGCAGTTCATCTTTTTAACACATTATATGAAGTGGCAGAATGCTTCTGAAGTGCTCTTTTGAAGAAGGATCGCTCCTCTTGACCTTGAGACCCTGCTCTGTATCATCCGTGTCGGTTTGGCCAACTGCAGTTGGCAAGTGTGTCTCGAGTGAAAGAGCGTTTCTGAGGCGGGAGGCGCTGAGTATTCTGACTGGGACAGCTGTGCGTGACAGGCCTACGGCTTCTTTCTTCAGCTGTCCCAACTTGCTGCCGCCTCAGAATTCACGCTGCATGTGTCAAGGTGAAAATGACTTCAAAAGATGACACGTTGAGCTGCTGCTGCTGTGAAGGTGCGCAGTGATGGAGATGTGAGAGTTGTTTTTCTTGGCTAAGGATTGAACTAAGAGGCTTGAAAACTAAGTCATAGATATGATTAATGCTTGTCACTGCAATGCAGGGGCTAGGAAGGTGAGCTATAGTACAGTGGTTATTGTTAATGAAAACTATTACAAATGTTTGTTCATTAAAAAACTTAAATAAAATTAAAAACAAATATTTAATTAAAAAAAACAAAACGAAATTTGAAACCTTACCTTGCCAAAATGAAAAATAAAGTTCAAGTACTAAAATTGCTAATGCTAAAATGAAAATTGAAGTATTTAAATAAAAAATAGAAAATAAAAATGCCAAAAGTACATAATTAAGAAAACTTCAATTAAAATTAAAATTGAACATATAAAAATAAACGCTAATTTAAAATAAATACTGTAATAGTATATGAATAATACAAAAATAGCATTAGGGTTTATATAAATAGTATTTATTTCCAATTGCATTTTTTTACAGCTGGATAATCAGCAGAGTGTACATAATGTGATATATAATATTATAATATTGATTTTAGAAATGTAATTAAACCAAATGTTATTATCATTCATGATGAATGGTAATATTTCATATTTAATAATATTGATAAAATAATGAATTCATATTAATAAAAGAAATAAACGGTCAAATATTTATAATAAACATTAATTTGGGCTTTATTCATAATGTAAAATAAAAAAATATGATGTAAATAAAAAAATAATACAATTAGTAAAAGTGGCACATCAGTAATTTCACTGAAATGAAGAATTGAATCTAAGCTTCCTGAAAGTGTCAAAGCAAAATTAATACATTACCTGGTGACTCACCGAATGTACTTTGATTTAACTCTTAAGTGATATATAAATTTTTTTTTTTTTTTTCTTTTTTTAATGTATTACCCGTTTATCCATTTCAGGGGACTCGTTTACACAGTTCAGGTTCTCTGATGAGAAGGACTGGGAGGTGGACTCGCTAGCAAAAAATCAGGTGCATGATCAGTCATTCCACAAGTTATTAAAGGGGTCATATGATGCGATTTCAATTTTTCCTTTCTCTTTGAAGTGTTACAAGCTCTTGGTGCATAAAGAAGATCTGTAAAGTTGCAAAGACTAAAGTCTCAAATCCAAAGAGATATTCTTTATAAAAGTTAAGACTTGTCCACACCCTCCTAAAATGGCTCGTTCTAACACGCCCACATATATCTACGTCACGATGTGGGAAGATTTGCATAACGCCGCCCAAATGTTCACGCAAAGAAAGAAGGCGTAACTTTTATTCTCGCTGCAGTATTGTTGTTGCCGCCGCCGCCATGTCGTGAAGGCCATCACAATATGGTAAGGGGCGTAACATTTCCTTCACACGCTTGAGGAATTCAGCCAATCACACTGGATAGCTGGCCAATCAGCGCACACCTCGCTTTTCTGACCGATGAACTTTGTAAAAATTTACGCATTTCAGAAAGGCAGGGCATAGAGGAGAAACAATAATGTACAGTATATGGGAAAACTGTGGTTAATAAACCACATAAACAAATTTCATTACACCAAATAATGTTCTTTTTAGCAATATGCATATGACCCCTTTATGTATTATGACTCACTTGCATGTTTTGCACTGCAATCATTGAAATGCTGTTGTTTGAGGAAGTATGTTCTCATGGTTGATTGTGATTTCTTCAGATTCCAGCTTTGTTTATAGACCTGCCAGCTTTAACTCAGTCACTTCAAGAGCTTCCACTGCACACAAGACTGAACCTGGAGGCTGAGCTTGTGCAGGTAGATCAATTGCTTTTCTTGTTGGAATACTATGAAATACTTACTAGTACCAGTGAAGAATGTGCTAGTGTTTTAATATGTTTCAGGTGACGACTCCCGTTGAACTTCCGTCTGTGACAGTGCCTCACAGAACCGACTCGACTCTAACAGCTGGATCGAAAGCTCCTCAGGCAGGTGTAAAGCCTGTTCCAGGTACCACACCGTCTCTCAGTGTCTCCACAGCCGTCCCTCCTGCCACAGATGATGCTGACCAGGAGCTCGACCTTCTCCTCGACTTGCAGAAACCCATCACAGAAATTACTTCAGTCGAATCCCACGCTACAACAGACGATGCGCTAAACAGCCCAACACAAGGTCGGTATATGTTTGTTCTTTTTTTTTTGTTAAACAGTGTCGGCGTGTAGTTTAACTAACTAAAATTAGTATTAGTCGTAACTTCCAATAATAAGCTACACAAGTAGTTTTTGGAAATCAGACTCATTTAAGTGAGACAGCTGATGTAAATCGATTCACTGATCAATCTGAATTACTGAATCATTTGAATCACTGCTTCTTTAAGTATGGAGTTGAATGCTGTTTTTTGTCACCGTTTGTAAATAATTACACTACCATTCAGAAGTTTGGGGTCAGTAAGTTTTTTTTTTTTTTTTAAGAAATTTATACTTTTATTACACAATGACACATTATCTTAATTAAAAGTAACGACTTTTACATTGTTAAAAGAATTTCAAATAAATGCTAAACCTTCTATTCAAAAAAACTCACACTATCAAGATTTCCACAAATGAAGCAGCGAAACTGTTTTCAACATTGAGAAGAAATGTTTCTTGAGCACCAAATCAGCATATTGGAATAATAATTTCTGAAGGATCATGTGACACCGAAGACTGAAAATTCAGCATATTTATATAAAATATATATTATTTATATATATAGTAAAATTCCAAATAAATGCTATAATTGCAGAATGAAAGTATATTTAAATGTAATCCTTAAATACTTCAGTGTATTTAGGTACGTTCTGATAGTGCTTTGTAGCAAAGCTAACTACTTGTTTAAAAAGTTAGCTTGATTCTAGATTCTATATCAATCCTGTAGCTTTTGCAAGTGAAGTTTCAAAGTAGTTTCTGATGTAAAAATGTGATTTTATCACCTCAACAGGTTCAAGAGAAGAAGAGAGAAAAGATCAAATGGTTGATATGAAAGAAACGAAGCCAGAAGTGGAAAGTGAAGCTAAACTTACGAGGCAGGAAGTGACAGAGGAGGATCTGGAGGACTGGCTGGACAGCATGATCTCCTGATCCCAGAGAAGCTGACATAGCGTTACTTCTGTGCGGACGTGAATATCATACCGCCACACTTCATTAAGTGTAATAGCCAAGACTAATTCAGTCATGTGGAATATAAAATGCTTCATCGAAGTATTAAGTGCCGGCCGTTCTATCTACCGAGGGAATATACAGCCATACTGCTCGTTGCTGTATACATCCCTCCCAGCTCCAACAACAACAACAGGATGTGGAAGAATTGACAATAAAGCAGACTTGACTAAAAAAAAAGTGTGTAACACAGCATTTCAGACCCATCATATTCTCTTTCATCACTTGACTCTGATTAAAAGCAGTTATGACCAGCTTGGATTTATTGCAATAGCTACTTTATTTTCATTCCCCCTGCTCAAAACAAATGCAAATCACCAAAGCCACTACATACATACAAATGGCCATACAATAGCAGTTTAGTGTATTGACTTCTGTTCAATAAATGTAATTGTTTTTGTCCTCGAATGTAGATTCCCATTACTAGTACTTCATAAATGATCAGGCACACACGATTTCAGTTATTTAACCTTAACCAAACATTAAAAAAGCAGTGTAATGGTTACTTGTGAGCAAACGTCAATTAAAGCTACAAAACTACTAACCCAGGTGAGACAGTCAGTGATAGTCTAAACTAAACTGCAAATAGCAACGAGCAGGAACAAAATGTTTGCATAGTCTCTTGTCATAAGGCACTTTTCTGTATGAGAAACAGCTAGTGGACTGAAGCAGTTATAGGATCGTTATATTGCTCATTCCACCAGTCAGGTTACTGTCCTTAACGGCATTGCACATTCTTCATAGTCTTAGTTTTTAAATCGTGTGTTTTAAAAAGTGTGTTTGGCACTCATTGAATCCTAAGAAGGTATTCTGGTGCATATTTGTGCAGACGTTCATTCAACATCAAAAAACATACACGTTAACATATCTCACAAGTTTGTGTGCATTTGTGAGTTAAGCAAATAAGGCATTTTCCCACGTTTTTTAATCAAACGTGGCTTTGTGTCTTTATTTGGCAATGTGTGCTACATGTTTTTGTTGTTTTTTTTCTCAGTGTTGCACTTGAGTTCACATTTTTGGCTCGATCACAATGAGTTCTCAGTATGTCGCTGTCATTTCTGGTGTAGAAACGATTGAGGTTGTTTTGATTGGATGAATTAGTGAGCAGAGTATGATGAGAGATAGTTTAGGATGTTGTGTCCAACCTGTACAAGGTCCTAAAATCCATGTGGATATTAGGAGCTCATATAGGTTCTCTCATATTAGGACTGAGGACAACATGTCCTCTAGCCCAGCTGGTCCTCGTATTGCTTCCGGAAACAGTCTCCAGCAGGGAAGAAATCCCAGCATCTCTCCTGATACATCTTCCAAACATACGACTCCTGGAATAAAAGAACAATTAGAAGATATCATTTATTAAATATAATAATATACAATAATAGTATACACTACAATTCACAAGTCTGGGATCACACATTTTTCTAAAGAAATTAATATTTTAATTTAGCAAGGATGCATTAAATCCATTGAACATGAGAGTAAAGACATTTATAATTTGACCAAAAAACTTATATTTTAAATAAATGCTGTTATTTTGAATTCTATTCATAAAGGAATCTTAAGAAAAAAATCTTTCCACAGAAATATCAAGGAATGTTTTCAACATTAATATTAGGAAATGTTTCTAGAGCACCAAATCACAATAACTTCTGAAGGATTATGTGAGACTAAAGACTGGAGTAATGGCTGCTGAACATTCAGTTTTACCATAGAAATACAGTTTGAATCATAAGTTTACATACACCTTGCAGAATGTGTAAAAATGCTAATAATTTTAACAAAATAAGATGGATCATGAAAATTCCATTTTTTTTAGTGCTGTCCTGAATAAGCTCATCATTAACTGAAAAAGTTGTGGACCATCCAGGTAATGAAACAGTATTAAGATTCAAGGGTATGTAAACTTTTGAGCCATTTTTATAATTTCAGTTATTTTGTGTTGTGGAGTGTATGTAAACATCTGTTATATGAAAAACCTTGTTAAATAAAAAATAACATGGCATTTTCATGATCCCTCTTATTTTGTTATTAACATTTTGCATATTCTGCATATATAATCATATGAGCAGAACTGTAAATTACATTTTAAATCTATATAAATAGAAAAGTTATTTTGAGTGGTATTTATATTTCACATTATTACAGTTTAACTGTATTTTTGCTCAAATAAATGCAGCCTTGGTGAGCTCAAGAGAATACTTTCAGAAATATTTAAAAAATCTTACCGACCCAAACATTTTGAAAGGTAGTGTATATTGATTTTATAAATAAGGCACTAGTTTTAATTGGATTAATAGATTACCTGACCAGTGTATTCAGTCTCATCTTTGTTGATAAGATACATCAGGAAGAATCTGTTAGAAAGGAATATTTGAATATTCAGATGTGTTTAGTCGATAAAGGAAGCATTATAACAATGCAAAGTTGGTCTTACTTTGCATATCGGATGTCATATACAGTGTTTACTCACAAATAGTTGGCCAGATTGTGCTCTTGTAAGGTATGGGTCTCAAAGCCATGCGGGGTTGTGTCAAAATAGTCATTCCCGATTCCACAGATGAAGCATTTTGTCTACACCAAGGATAAAAAAAAAGTTAAAATAATAACAGACTGTGCTCTTTTTAGACCTTACAAGGAGGACATGTGACAGCGCTCACCTCCATGTCTTCTTTCACCTGCTCCTGCTGGTCTCTCAACTCACCGAAGGCATCAATGATCAAACCTGGTTTGAAAATGAAAGCATTCAGCATTATGTTGGTGTTCTGAATGTTCACAGTAGTGACTGTGAGACTATGATGGGTTGGGGTAGTTTTGTTGCTATTTAAGATCAGTGTGGCTTATAAAGCAGTACCCTGAATGATGGCCAGCAGGATGACGATGACGAAGAAGAAGAAGGTGATGTCAAACAGAATGCGGTAGAGCTCAGACGGGTCGCCTGCAGGGTCCACGATTTCATCACCGATGCCACCGCCAGCTCTCACACCCACGTACATGTGGAACAGGTAGCACTGAGGAGTCATGGGATTCGCTTTAGTTTTTAATGATCTAGCAAAGCAGTTTGGACATTACATACACAATACTGTTCAAAGGTTTGAGGTTTGTAGAATGCTTTTATTTATTCAAAAATACAGTAAAAAGATATTGATACTATTGTGAAATATTACTACAATTTAAATTGTAATAAATTTTCAATGTCATTTATTTCTGTGATTGCAACGATGAATTTTCAGCAGCCATTACTCCAGAAATCATTCTGATATGACGATTTGATCAAGTAACAATTTTTATTATTCAATATCAATTTTGAAAACAGTTGTGCTGCTTAATACTTTTGTAAAAAAAACAAAAAAAAACTATGATACATTTTATTCATCAGATACTTACTGTCACTTTTGATCAATTTAATGCACCGTTGCTGAATAAAATGATGAATTTCTTTCAAAAAAATCTTACTGACCCCAAACGTTTGAACATAATACATATGTATATTAAACAATGAAATATAAAAGTAAAAATTTAAAAATCAAGCTTTAAAGGCACTCTTAATATTTTATACTCTTATAAATTTTCCCATTTCTTTTTAAAAGTGTTAAGAAGAAATCAATGGTATTTTTCTCATTAAATGAATTTTTCGCATTTAGGTCACCTAAGCATTTGATATATTTGAATAAAAAAACTTGATATGACCTGACAACATTATCTTACTGAATAAATTATTAATTCCTGCATTAATGCATCCACACCAATAGTCAGTATAAGTCAAAGGTGACTTCCAGATCAGCCAGATGGAAAACAACATGGTAAATGTCCTTCAAGGATCTTTTCAAAATGAAATGCTAAACTCACAGTCATCATATCATCACATTTCATGTCAGGTGCGTCCTCATCCTCGCTTTTGTTGTAGAACTTGCGGAAGAAGTTAAAAGCCACCACGGTGTACAGGTAGACCACAACCGCCAGGAGGCCCACAGTCAATACCAGCTGTTCAGATGAAGAAGATACTCTCATCATCAGATCAGAAGTATCTTGGTGTGAAGCTGTACTACAGTCACCCTCTGCTGGAGGAGACTTACCTGTTTGCCATTGTGAGTCACAGAAGAGAGGATGGTCCTCAGTGTCTTGACACCCATGGCAATGTCCAGCAAATGAGCGGCAAAGAAGAAGTTATTGTAATGTCCCAGAATAGACATGGTGGTGTACCAGATCAGGTAGAGGTAAGACTAGAGATGAAAGACAAAACGTTATTGTCCTGATACAGGATATTCCTCTTTATGTTTTCAAATCTGAGCCATACTCACGTTGTCCGTCAGCACCACCCCCATTTTCCAGATGTGGTACTTGGTATCAATTGAGCTCAACCTGCAGTTGAAACCAAAACATGACTGAATGCTTTAATGCTCTTTCAAACCAAATGTTTTCATGTCCCGTCAGCTCACCAGGACAGCAGGGAGGCCTCCTTCACCACGGCCTCTTCAGTGGGATCAAAGTCCAGAGCACTCTTATCCAGACCCAGGAGTTCAGCTATGCGCTCGGCCCCGTACAAGTCACCATATTTATTGATGACCTACAGAGGACAGTGGAAATTGGATATGCAGACAGTCCAATGAATACAAGCACCATCAAGTTGTGTGTGATTCTGCTTACCTTCCTCTTAATAAATTTGTCCCAGTAATTGTTAGGGAAGGACCTGAAAGACAGGTATGGAAGTTTGTAAGTACTCATGCTCTGAAGAACTGATGGATTGATTTATCAATTACTTCATGAATTACAAAGAATATGTTATACCAATGGGTAGTTAAAACTGATATTGAAATCAATCAAAAGAAAAGTGTACATATTGGGTCCTGTAACTGGTGACAATTAACTTTCAGTATTTCCTTTTTGAATCATGTTTGTCTTCACTATTTCTTTTGAAATGGTCCTGTAGTGTGACAATCACAATTTATAAATGTACAAATACTCATTGTAGTTTCTCAATTGATATGAATGATACTTTTAAAAGGTTTTAAAAATTCAGTTTAAAATAATTTTGCCGTGTGTATGTTTGACTGAAAAGTAAAATGTTTCTGTTGATAATTTGACCATTGTCCATTTTATGAAAAACATTTAGTGCAGCATATTAACTTATATTTCATGTCAATGTACATACACAATTATTTGTAAAAGTATTTAAAAGAAATTAATACTTTTATTCATCAAGGACACATTAAACTGAACAATAGTGACATTAAATGTATAATGTTACAAAAGATTTCTGTTCTTTTGAACTTTCTGTTCATTACAGAATAATAAAATAAATAAAAAAATGTGTCATGGTTTCCACAAAAATAGTAAGCAGCACAACTGTTTTGAACATTGATAATAATAAGAAATGTTTCCGTCGACCCGGGTTGCATTCCCATGCTTTCCTGGCTGATCTTTACGGTCATATCCAATAAAGGCATAAAAAGGCCAAAAACATAACTTCAAAAAAAGAAAAGAAAAAGAAAATCTTACAGACTCCAAACTTTTGAACAGTAGTATAATGTGTAATTATGTGATGCTACTTGTTGTGCTGACGTATGTGGAGTACACTTATTGTTACTATATAGAACTGTTGAGTGCTATATTAAATAAATATAATAATATCTGAAATTGACACTGTAATGTAAATGTAGCGTAAGGGACTGAATGAAAGAATGTCTAAAGTGTTTCTTACGGAGTTGCAATGACCAAACGATCCCACTGTCCTTTGATGTCATCATCAGACGGCTGCTCGGTAATATACAAGCCATCAAACTCAAGCTTCCTGGCGATCTCCTTCTCCCGCTTGAACACAACTAAAGGAACCTACAGCGAGGAGAAAACAAGAATACATAAACACGGTTGTGCAGAATCTGGCTTTGAAATATTCTTAATCCTGATGAATGTAATCAAATGAGAGCAATCAGTATAAACCTTAAGGCAGTAATATCCAACAACACAGAGTAAGGAGATGATCGTGTGCAGTACAGCCAAGAACGTCAATGTGGGTGCCATGTAGCCAGTGTTCTCCTGAAGAATGAAGTATTCCATTCCTTCATCATCTTCATCACCTTCCTCCTCTTCACCACCCCAGGATCCCTCCTCTTCCTCATCATCGAATTCTCCAGTCACCTTTAGAGAGCAGCAATATTCAAAAGTGTTAGAGAGCAACTATGCAAATGACCAAATAGGTGATTATTCATTCATTCAATGTCGACTTCACGTTCATTAGCACATTTAAAGTTATCTGCAAAACACCTTGTAGAAGAGCAGGATGAAGTTAATGGCGAAGACCACAAACAAGGCCAGAAGACGAAGGTTGTAGAAATTGCGAGCCAGGTAGTTCTACAGAGGAAGAGAGAAATGTTAATGTTTCATCGTTGCCACTCAAACAAAATTTCCTGTGGGACAAAGTTTAATTAAAAATGTGACTGAAGCTTTTCTTACCAGCATTTTGGCTTTGTAGACTTCAAGCCCTGCAAAGAAGCTGGCCATAAATGCTGGAGCTTCTTCCTTTGCTGAGCCACGTTTGGCTTTTGGAGCTGGTTTTGCTGCTGCTGGTTCCTCAGGAGTTTCCTCTTTAGCCTTGTCTTCTTTCTCTTGATTCTCAGTGCTAAAAAACACTGAAATGTCAGAACATTTTGATCAAGAAATGATCCGACAACATCTAAATAGCCAACTTACTCAGCTTTCTCTGGCTCGGATTCTGGCTTCTCTGCTGCTACTTTCTGTGTAGTAAAAAACAATATACTTTGTCACGTGTTTGATTCAAATACTAGAATAATATTACTTAGAGAGGAAAGCATTATATTTATGTTTTAAGGGAGATGAAAACAAGGCTCTAGGCGATAGATATACAGGGTGTTCAATTAAAACATGATGAAACATCTTTTCAAAACAACTTTTAGTTCACTTTCACAAATACTTCATAAAATAATTGTATTAGTTGTGAAAATTACATGTGATCTAGGGCCTTAAATGCCATTGTAAAAACTGCAAGTCTAGGCCTCATTTTCATTCACATTAAATTCAATATGGCGTCTACGCAGACTAAGGTACGTAGATACCTGGCTCTTCTTTTTCTCAACAGGGGAGCTAGACTCTGTCAGGACCTCACAGACATCACCCAGACCAAGTTCTGCCACATGCTTCCCCTCCTTCTTCACAGCTGGATTAAGTAGATCCATGATCATATCCGTTTCCAGCTTCTCAGCACCAGCACCAGTCATCTGCACCATATCTGCAGACACCACCAATTCGCTGCTCTCTGATTTTTCTGCTTCCATTACATCACCATGGATCCCAAACTGTGTTGGATCAGGCATGTTACCCAAGATATCTGTCACTTTCATGTTTTTAGCACCCTCCACAAGACCCCCTCCAAACATGGAGGACCAAATAATATGAAAGAACCCGAAGATGATGGCGAAAATGCCTTTGAAGAACCCAGTGAAGAGCATCCAGAAGAAGGAGAAGAACCCTGTGATCATTTCCCTGATGGTAAGTTTCCTGAATTTTTTCAACTGTTTCCTCATACTCTTAAACGTCAGCATTTTACGGAAATTAGACATGCTCTTCTTCACAGAAGCGCAGGCTGCAGTGAAGGCCGAGGCGGACTCAAGAGATGAGTCTTCCTTCTCAGACAATCCTTCAAGCAGACTATGCAACTCCTCGTCTTCGTCCTCCTCGGGTCGTTCTGCGGCGTCTGGCTCAGAGATCTGAGAGGCCAACTGCATCTCAAAGATGGTGTCCTCACAGAAGTTCACAAATAACTCCATCTTCTCACTCTCACCGCCTTCGTTGACCACATCGAAGATGAATTGCCGTTTGGACTCTTTGACCTGAGGCTTTTCCCATTGGGTTCTGCTAGACTCGCTGATCTCAAAGTAAACCCTCTCAATCCTCTTGGCACCCCCTATGATCTCAATACGGCCCAGGTATGGCTCAAAGTAACTGAGAACGCTTTCAGCCAGGTCTAAGAAGGTGGACAAGCGTGAGTCGTGAGGCATGTGTTCTGAAAGGTTAGTAAGAAGCACAGCCACGTTGAAGCCGATGTCCTTGGCTGGTTCATGGAAGCGTTCCACAAACTCCTTGTAGTTGAACATATCATTTTCATCGGCCTCCACACAGGAGAGGAGAAACTCGATCTCAGACTGTGTGTATTGCTTTTGGCTATCCATAGACTTCTGGAACTCCTTCTTGGATATAACGCCTTTGCAATCTGGGTCGTACTCCTTAAAGTTATCAGATGTAGTGAGGTCCTTCAGTTTGAGGAACATGTCGAAGAACTTGAGGATCATTTCCACATTGCTGGAGGACTCCACTAATGTGTCAACCATCTGCTTGCCGATAGTTCCATTCACCACATTACCTGTAACATGCAGTTGATGCATTAACCATTGCTAGTCTCTTACTAGTTCCATTATGTTTGAAAGAAAAAAAACAACTCTCACCCTCCAGAAGAGATAACATCATGACCACCATATCTTTCTGCAAATCCATCAGCTCTTTCAATAACTCGATTTGACTAGAATCCTGAAACAAATGACATTTAATGTTGAGCGGCATCTTATTTGAGAAGGGTCTGGCTGCAGACTTGCACTCTCAGCCTTGCATTCTCAGACTTGCACTCTCAGACACTTGTGCTTCCACAATTGACATCACTTTCAGTCTTTTTTTATTTTTTATTTTGTTCTATTTATTGATTACTTTTTGTTTGAATCTCTCAACATTTTACAACAGTAGCCAGGTGGTGAAGACAAGAAAAAATAAACTAAATTATGTCTAAATGTCACTTGCAATCTTCACTTGCACTCTACGCTACCTGCGACGTCACTTGCAATCGACACAAATCATGTGTGTTGCCAATGGAGACAAGAAGCTGTGGTGGTGATTAAACGATTAAAACTAATTTAGTACTATAACGTACAGGGTCCTGCAAGAAAAAGACAAGACCCGCAAATCCGTGACTACAGAACAGCAGAATATGAACGCAATTTCCTCCCGTAGAAAAACATAAACACTTAATATGGCTTAATGTATTAAGATACATTAAGTGCAATTAAAAGATCAAATTCGATATATAGTTATTATTTAATGTACTACAAGGCAAGCAGATGGCCATGAACACAATGCGCAAACTTTCACTTGTCCTCCCATACAGCAAAACGCTTAATGTGGCATAATAACGGATGATAAAGACAATTCAGTAGCCTATATGTCTTGTTGTTGACTCAAAGTATATACAGAACAGCAAATATGAACGTGCATTATGAAATGCATTAAGTGAT
>NW_015555704.1:334912-385385 GCF_001515605.1 Sinocyclocheilus anshuiensis
GCAAGTGTCTGAGAGTGCAAGTCTGAGAATGCAAGTCTGAGAGTGCAAGTGCAAGTCTGCAGCCAGACCCTCTTGTCTTATTTGGTAATCGCTACACATTAACAGTGGCCTGACTGGTTACCTGTGACAGTTTCATTTGCATGTTTGCGAAAACATGCAGGAACCCGACCACTGCGTCCCACAACCTGCTGTGTGCCAAACTTTGCTGATTCCCTATACAAGGGCCCTAAAATGAGAAAATACAGTCTTATGAAATGCAAAGACATCCACTGAATTCTAATATAGAGTACTAGTGTAGAGTATATGCATTACCTGAATGTACTCAGTGAGTGAGTTAAAGATTTGTTTGGCTACTGCCAAAGCTTTGGAGAAGTTAAGTTGGCCAGCCTCATCCATGATATCTTTCCCAGAGTAATACCAGTAGAAATCACTTATAGATTCCTGGTGGTGAAAACAAGTTTGACCATTACAGAGGACTCAAGTTGAGCAGATTCCTGAGAATTCAAAGCTATATAACACATCTACATACTGTATGTATTTAGTTTGTGTTACCTGTAGACGTAATAGGTAGTCCACAGTGCTAATGATGATGTTGACTGTAGTAGTGTTTCCACTCTGGGTCCGCAAGAAGTTTTGGAAATCTGTTGAGGAAATTTAAAATGTAAATAGTAAAGAATATGCAGTGAAGCATAGTTTTTCTGTGAAATCTTAATTCTTGGTTCATTGGTAATGCCTTGCAAATCATTGTTTTTCTGTAAATGTATTAAACATTGTGTTTAATAAATGTTAATATAATTAAAAGTATAATTAGTTCATATTTTTATTTAGTTTAAAAAAGCAGCATTACATAGAAAAAATATATGCCATTTTTCAGTCTTACCATTATTGTGCCCCTCGCATAGAAGTTGCAAAAATCTAAACAGATCCTTTGTAAAGTCATCATTTTGTAGTACTTTGGAACCTTAAAACATGACAGAATTGCAATTATTTCTGGGCCATATTTTTAAAGCCAAACTAAATGACATTTACATCAGTCTCAAGCAAGCAGGTGACTAGCACATTTTTTGGGAGCTTGCTTTAGATTGTAGGCTCACAACTGCATCCCAAGAACTGACTGGAAAAAGAAAGGCTTGTCGATTAATACACAGAAATGACAGAAATTTCAAGAAGCTGGGTTAGCGAGGTAACTTTCACAAGAACGGTGTACAGCAATACTTGACAGTAATACTTGACATGATTTTAATGATTCTGTTGTATCATATTGTACACAAAGTCATCCTTGTGAAAGTTAGTCATGTGAGAAACCAGCTTTGTGAAATAGCCCCAGATTCACAGCATGGCAAAGCTCTTTGCTCATTTTGTAGCTGTGGTATAATCTTTAGCTGAGTGTACACCTCTTTGAACATATATGAATTTTTTTCAACACTGTATGAATACAGATGATTCGTAATGTTCACATGGAAGGCAAAATGTTCCCATTTAGTGAACTAGTTTAGTAAAGTTAGGTTAGGTAAATGAGCCTGGCTTTAGTCTTAGTTCTGTCTTAATTCTGTGTCAGCATGCATTAGTCTCTACAAGCCAGCCCTGAAAAGTAGTGCATTCATATCACCAATAGCAGGGGAGAAGAAAAAGTTTCGCGAAATTGCGACATGCCAGGATTCAGCATTGCGAAATGAGTAGCTAAACTATATTTACCCCTCTCTTTCACGTTGACTGCAGTCCAGTATAAAATGATGGAAAACAAACAAAGAGAGCAGACATAAGCAAATGGAGAAAGACTGAATTTCAGAAAGAAATCAGAAGAGTCATTGAACTTTTAGTGAGAGGATGGACATGCAGTTACAGATGTTTAGATGTGTTTCATGGAATGTAAGACCTCTTGTTTTTATTAAGATGCAACCCATAACAAATGAAATTCAAGCAGGACCACATACTGTGTAACACATATACATCAGATTATTCACTGGGATCGGACAAGGCTTTATTTGTTTTGTGAGTATAGGGTCATCCTGCAAAATCAGTAGTTAAAGAAGGTGTTAGTATTATTTCTAGTGCAGTGGTTTTAGTCATGTTCTGTATCATACTTGATGTCTGTTGCCTTTCAGCAATATGGCTAATAAAAGCTATTACTGTAGGTCAAACTCTCCAAGCCTTTCAAGAATATATCTAGGTTGTATTTCTATATATCTGGGTTGTATACATCTGGGATTTATTTCACCCCAAAATCAAAAGTGTAAAAAATCAGAAATTAGAATGTATATAAAGTTGAATAAAAATGTACTCAGCTGTATAAAATACTTTCTCGTTAAAGTAAGGCTAAAATTCATATACTTAAATAATTTAATTTTAATAACATTTTATTTTAATAAAAATGGATGAGATGATTCTCATTACTGTGTTACAGTAGTTATAATCAGAATAATGAAAAGTAAAATAAATAAAACATCCAGAGAGATTACAGTATGCTTGGGTACTTGTCTAGGAAATTATGTCCCAAAGCAATTCTTTTCCCATTTTGGGGTGAATCAGGCAAACCAAAAGTTTGGAAAAAAGCTCACATTCACCTCAACCCTGTCAGAAATTTATTTATCAAAATTATTATTTATTATTTTGGGGTAAAAGCAAACCAAACAATGAAGAAACAACCCTAAAACATTTACCTCAGCCCTGTCAGAAATACCTTCAGCAACAATATTCATATATTAATTTTTACATATTTTACATTCCTCAGAATTAATGAAGTGTGTCCTAATTATTGTATTATTTTTTCTCTCTCTAAAGTTGTTGTGCATAGCATAATCACACCACCGTGGTCCTTCATTTCACCTTTGAAGATGAAGCCCTTTAAATTACTGGACAATGAAACATTTAATGTTAATGGCATCACATAGACATTTGACACTGCATGAGGAAAATATTGCAACTTCCACTGTTGCAGTGAATACATGTACACACATTATTAACAGTGCAATTCACAAAGTTATCAGAGTGCAGCATTTGCCAGCTGGCCAAAGGAAGGACCAAAACTGATACCACTGCCAATGATGTACAGTACTAAAAAGAAGCTAATATACTCTGCATATACAGTATATACAAACACAAAACTTGTGTTTTGTAGCCTAATGGCAGGAGAGATACAATGCAGATGTTGTTCTCAAATACATCAACTAATTAATCACAGTACTCAGTAAAAAGTGCAGATAGAGAAGAATAAAGCTTATTGGCTTACTTGACCCCTCGTCAGTCACCATTCCAAGACTCTCTGCCTTATTTTGCCTTTCAAATGCATTTAAATCCAGCACACTGCCAGAGATACAGAGTCAGAATTAATAATCACTGTAGGGCAAAATGGATAAGCGCAAAACTGTTCACACCCACCTGCAAGACATCATTAGTCCGGATAAACTTTTAAAGAAGCCCGCATCTCGTTTTTCCTTCAAATAATCCAGCATTTTCTAAAGAATTATAAAGCATTAACACATTTTCTGAGCTCAGTATCCTCTGTGAGACAAAACTAACATTTGCCTAGTCAATTTGACAGAGCTTTACCTGCTGGACAAGAACGTTGCCTCCATTTAGGATAGAAATGCCCAATTTAAGGGTGCCAGTCACCATAGGACCAAGTCGGCCTGCAAGCAAACAAATGCTGCTTTAGGAAATCCAATGAATTAGGACTTTAGAGAGAGCAAAAGGGGTCAGAAATAGAGACGTGTACCTTTACTGGCACTGATCATCTGTAGCACCATCTCAGCAGCCCCTCGGGCGTGAAGTCTGGCCTGCTGGTACAGAATCTTCTGCTTCTCCATTTCTTTTTCCTGTGAGAGACATCAAAAGTGTTGAAATTTACATTGCTTACAGTCCATGAAACATCATATGCGTTCTTTTTCATTAAGATTTTTTTTTTGCTCCTTTAATTAAAGTCCAGGATTTTAATACCTCAAATGTTTTTTCTTTTCCCTCCTCTTCCTCTTCTTCTTCCTCATTCTCGGCACAGCTCTGTAAATTAAAATATTGATTCAACTGAAACTCTTTAAAACATTTACAATATAAATTAAGAAGGATTAATATAAATTAAGCGTTAATTTAATTAAATACAACACTGACCTTCGCCATCATGTCAGCATATGCAATGTAGAGAGGATCCTCTTCTAGAAAACTACAAAAAAAGGAGTCAGTTGTTTATCTATTATTGAATTAGTAAGTATTTACTTCTATGTACTAACCTTCTCTCCGTCAGAGCATTGTGACTGAAGTGAAGGATGAGCTGATGAAGAGGGTCTGGCTGAACTGCAGCTTCTTCTTCCTCTTCTTCCTCTACCACAGTCATGGGAGTTTTCTGCAGGAAGAGCCACTGAAGTTATAAAAACAGAAGTTTTCCGCAATCTGTTGATCACCAGCTTTCTTTTTCTCTCTAACTCTATTTATCCCCCACATTTTTATTTTTTTTTGTGCTATAATCAGAAGTATAATTTTATAGACCTTAGTTTCTATGACAGCTGTCATTTAAATTTGTTTATAAACCAAATGATGACGCACAAACACACTCTGACACTGCAATCACCCTTTCACTCAAACCATGCTCATCTACCTTATTACCAGGGCTGGGCTAAATTCAGAATTTAAGAATTGGCTCCCTTTCATTTAAGTGTAAATTTGAATTCTGTTGGCCATGTCCCATAGGATGATGAATTGGAACTACAAGTAAAGGAAACTCAACAGTAGCCAACACTACAGCAAAATATTAATAGCAGATCACTTCTAAGTCTTATAAACAGCTTGAAGAGATAAATTATAGCAGTCTGGAAAATAAAGCAATAGCTGCATGTATGATAACTTGTTTATGTGTAATTCATACTGAAAAAATGAAATGTATTAAAAACTACTATGAATTTCTTTGAACTCATTCAGTTTAATTCTACTTCCTTCAATTCAAATTACAATTATATTTCTGCTTCCTGTTCTACAGTACTTCAGTTCAAATTTAGGAGCTAAATTCTCAATTCTCAATGGTGCACAGCCCGAAACAAATAAATTCTTCAGTATTACAAGTCAAACCATTACATCACATACACCAAAAAACCTTTTTAAAACACTAAAAGCTGATTCTCCCTGATATGACAATAAACATATGAAATAAACACATTAGACACTATGCAATTTAGTTTCATTACAATAATTTTCAGCATTATGACTCCAATAGTTTGCATCCTGATCTTGTAGCAAGAGGCTCTGGATTTAAATTAGACATGCAGTTATTTTACACAAAGACAGTGTCTCTCTGTTCAGGCCCCGTGAAGCAACTTTAAATCTAATCTTTAAACTTGGATCAGATGTGCAGCACAACTGGGTTAAATTTGTTGGATCTTGGACGTCCACTGGGCCTCAACTGAGAAACACTTGTTGGGATGACATAGTGACCTGAGCATGGTTACTGGAGTCTGATCGGATGCTCCAGAATAACACAGAGACCAATGACCAGCTCAGGATAAACATGCAAAATCACATGGAGACACGGCAATGGAAATGGATTTGCAGTGTGTAAGTGTTAAGTACTATTGCAAATGGATTTTTTTCATTATTAAACAAATATTAATAAAAGGGTGTCTTCACAAGATTTGAATGAGTGTCAAATTATCAGTGTTTACCATTAATAACAATAACAGTAAGAATTTATTCCAGAGTCAATTAAATATTTCATCACGACTCAAAATAATTCCCATTCATTAATGAATATATTCTTAATTATGACGCGCAAATCAGGCGGGTCGATTTACACCGCAGACTGAACTTCAGCTGACACATGATCTCTACATGAGGTGAACATGCCACTGACTCTCACAACAAATGAGACTTACGAAAGAAAGACGACACCCAAAGAACAAAGCAGAGCATCGCGGGGAAAATCCGCTCCTCTTACCACGGCTGCGCTGAAACGGACTGCTTTTCTAGTGAGATGGCGGGAACTGAGGCTCAGCCGAAAGTCATGCATGCCTTGGCTGCTGTGCCTCGGTCGGTAGTGTGTCACGCAACCAGCAGAGCTGAACACAGGCCAGGATGAGTACATGAGGCGGGCAGAGACGTGCTCCCGCGTCTTAGCGGGCACGATGCTGGCCACAGAGCATTCGGCCACCGAGAAGGCACCAGCAGGCACACACAGCACACGGGGCAGCGCTGATGCCAGCCCGGTACTTACTGCCAAGTCCTGCACTAGCTTCTCCTCAAAGGAGTACTCCTCTGTCTCTATCCAAAGTCTCTGATAGCCACTGAGGAAGAGGTTAATCGAGCGATGCCTGAAGAGTGGGGGGGGGAGAGGGAGGTTAAGAGGAAGATGAAGGAAGGAGGTGCATTCTGTGGTGTGAGAGGAAGATGTACAGTCCATGGCCTCATCTGACTGGTCACCTTAATGAGGAAGTCCATGAAAGCTACCATTTAAATGATCACTGTTGCACAAAGAACTCTTGAGGTCAAGAATCTTCCACCCACCCTGAAACTTCCCGTCGCTACATAAAAGCAAAGAGACCCGGCAGAAACCGAAGGTGACCATTCAGAGTGGCGGCGCTAACTGTATGCTTGTGCTCAGCCCTTAGCTTGGAGAATGGAAGAGGAGGAGGAGGACGAGGAGTTTGGGATCATGAGTTCTCTTAGTCTGACATTACCGTTAGCATGGAGAACAGACGGTCAAAGCTGGAGGTATGGTACACCTTTTCCAGCCAAACGTACCGATAGCCATTCAGGAAGTCATTATTATTTTTGTATCTGAGGTGTGTTATGGAGACAACAGAAAGGGACAGGTTTTAGGAGGAGGAAGAAAGGAGCACGGAAAAGCACCAAGTAAAACACTTTGCAGCACATTTAAACAGGATAGAGGGAGTATAGAATGCATTCAGATGCATTTGGAAGGAAGGAATAGCTATCAAGGAAACTTTCAGAAGTTCCTATTGAGTCAGTATATTTTAAAGCTGAATGCTGTGAATGAATATTGCAAAGCTGTAATTCTAATTTAAAGGCTTCCAAGGACATACCTTGGTAAGTTGTAGAGTGGTGCCATGCGGAAACAGGCCACCACGGCACGCTTTCTTTGCTTTGACAGCAGCTTTTGAAACACCATCTTCTTGTTCCTCAGCGGCTGTTCAACCTGAGAGTAAAATATATGTAAAGTTTAATACAAATAAATGTTTTATTTCCTAGTGTTATAAAGTAAAATGTATTTGTCTACTCGCTGTTGAAGACAAAAATAGCAGTCCAAGACAGGAAACTGAATAAAATCAAGATAATGTAACATCTTTGGGTAAATAAATCACAATTTGTGATTTTATCAAAATTAGTGGTCAGGTATCATCGACTAACAATAAACATTTATTAATCTAGGGTTCATCAACACCTATTAATCTAGGTGTCGATTAATTAAAAAAAATGTCATTATGTGATTAATCTTGACAAATTACACATTCAAATTTGTAATTATAAATATAATTTTCACATTGAATCTCCAAACTGATGTAGAAACAACATAAATTCAGTATTGTAAATAATGGATATATTAAATCTGTTACAAATATAATAAATATATTTGTTTAATGGCATATTTTACTAACTAGGCCTAACTATGACAGACACATTATTATATTGGTTTTATTTATTAACAATTACAGAACATTAAAAATATTATAACAATTTTTAATTTAAGTGAACCTAAAACATTAACGCCACACAGATAACGTGATCATATACTGTAATGCTAGCCAAAGGATGTGGAGAAAAGACATTAGCATAACTACTTCAGCAAGTGAAAAAATGATGCTGCATTAATGCATTAAAGGGTCATATGATGCGATTTCAAGTTTTCCTTTCTCTTTGGAGTGTTACAAGCTGTTCGTGAATAGATAAGATACCTGAAGTTGCAAAGACTAAAGTCTCAAAACCAAAGAGATATTCTTTATCAAAGTTAAGACTCTGCCACGCCCCCCTAAAACGGCTCGTTCTAACACGCCCCCACCCTTTAATCTTTAATGTGTACAAATATTAATCACAGAAATGAATTATTTTTCTTAGCCCTAAATAAAATGTTAAAAATGTATATGTAGAAATTAACATTAACCGAGATTAATACATGTTTTAAAAGTGTTGCTCATTGTTAGTTCATGAAACCAAAAGTTAACAAATTGAACTTTACTGTGAAGTGTTAACCAATAAATAAGGTTGCTGACACAGTGTGGGCAGATGAGGAAATGGCATTACATATCACGAGTGAATTTCATTTTTATGCCAGCTGTACCTGATCAAGGTGGTAGACAGCAGCGGAGATGGATTGAACTCTCTCCACATTATGCTCTTGGTCTGGAGGTCCCTCATTCTTCACCACAACATCTCTATAGAGGTTCACCTGCCACTGCACTGCTGGATCTGCTGACTGTGATGGGACAAGAAACACCAATAAGCCAATGTCAACATTTCAGCATCTAATCATGTATGTGAGATTGTGATTTGCTTCTCCAGACCTTCTCCTGAAGATGGAGGTTCTTCCTCAGGTAATCCTTAACCTCATCATCTGTGTCTTTCTGTTAAACAGAGAAACAGTTTGAGGTTTGTTACAGATCTCCAATAAAGCATAATTAAGACAACAAGAAATACACTCACCAGACTGTAACGGATCTTGGCAAGGGAAATGAGCTCCGAAAGGTTTTTTTCTTATCTCTTTTAATTGACTACGAAATCAAATACACTGGTGAAAACAATTTGTATTCTGTAATATTTTTTCCTATATTTTCCTAATTGTCAATTTAATTCAAAATATATTGTTTAGTTTCTATAGGCTACTGTAATAAATGCTATATCAGTTAGCACTGCATCATTCAGATACTTTATATATTGCCTGGAAATGACTTGAAAAACACACATAAACCATATATAAACCGAGTATGAATGAAACATACACTGCATGAGAGTGTTTAGCGCTCCGTAATGTTCACATCTCCTCATTTCAGATACGAATAAAACACCAGGTCATGCATAGACTTTTTTTAGTTAAAGTTACATGTATATTTAGTTTGTTTCGCCGGAGCACCACCCGAGTCTTCTCCTCCCATTTCGCTTGATTCCCACGTCTGCCACCTGCGCAGATATCAACAGCGCAACTGGGTTTTAGGTTGCCAGGTTGAGGTCACAAATGGGTTGAAATTTGTATGATGTATCGATTGTGTGAGTAGGATGCGTTTCATACAAGATCTGGCAGCTGGACAACCTTGGGATAATATATTGATGTGATCATTCATATAACGAGGTTTGGGACACGCAAATGATGGGAGTTTCGCG
The DNA here is from genome assembly GCF_001515605.1 of Sinocyclocheilus anshuiensis. Taxonomy (NCBI): domain Eukaryota; kingdom Metazoa; phylum Chordata; class Actinopteri; order Cypriniformes; family Cyprinidae; genus Sinocyclocheilus; species Sinocyclocheilus anshuiensis. The sequence goes on from NW_015555704.1 coordinate 344,225, forward strand.
GGAGAAATAACAAAACGGGAGGGGTGCGGTAGATGAGTGTGAAATACGGGAGACTCCCAGGAAAAACGGGAGTGTTGACAGGTATGCCAATAATAAGCCAATGTCAACACTTCAGCATCTAATCATGTATGTTAGATTATGATTTGCTTCTCCAGACCTTCTCCTGAAGATGGAGGTTCTTCCTCAGGTAATCCTTAACCTCATCATCTGTGTCTTTCTGTTAAACAGAGAAATTGTTAGAGGTTTGTTCTGTAGATCTCCAATAAAGCATAATTAAAGCAACAAGAAATACACTCACCAGACTATAACGGATTTTGGCAAGGGAAATAAGCTCCTGGTCTCCAGGAGTGCACATGTTCAGACCAATGGGCAGCATCTTCTTGTGAGCTGCTACGATAAGGGAAGTCTGAATGGAGTACAACTCTCCTTTTCTCCTTTTTCCTCTTCTGTCTTGGTCCTGACCTCCAGACTGGTTTTACAAAGCAATATATCACACATAAAACACATGGCTGTAGCTCTTCTAATGCCTTTTTGTTTTCATGAACACAGAAGATATTTCCTCATCCTTAACCTCATCATCTGTGTCTTTCTGTTAAACAGAGAAATTGTTAGAGGTTTGTTCTGTAGATCTCCAATAAAGCATAATTAAAGCAACAAGAAATACACTCACCAGACTATAACGGATTTTGGCAAGGGAAATAAGCTCCTGGTCTCCAGGAGTGCACATGTTCAGACCAATGGGCAGCATCTTCTTGTGAGCTGCTACGATAAGGGAAGTCTGAATGGAGTACAACTCTCCTTTTCTCCTTTTTCCTCTTCTGTCTTGGTCCTGACCTCCAGACTGGTTTTACAAAGCAATATATCACACATAAAACACATGGCTGTAGCTCTTCTAATGCCTTTTTGTTTTCATGAACACAGAAGATATTTCCTCTTTAGCTAAGTAATTAGCTCAGAGCTTTTGGGTCCAATTACTTATAGCTAGCAAATTCTTAATATCACACTTACTTTTGACATCTTCGTCTTGCTGTCTCCAGTGAGGAACGCCAGGTTGTTAATTTCATTTTGCACCACAAAATTTTGCTCTTCCCTTTTAAAGTTCTATGAACAAAGAGCAGAAACCAGCTCTGTAAATCTTGAAATAATTGCAAATTCTTGAAAATATTTGTTGGAGACATACAGAGAACTTACATGAGATTTACACCAAAGGATGAAAATCTCTGACACCATTTTGAAAAGTTCAGTTGAATCTGAATCTGGTTGCTTCAGCCATTTGGATCTAGTCAAAAGTCAAATTAACTTATTAACAAAAGCGCAATTAACTTATCTCTGTAGATTGCACCACTTTTTTAGCAGCAATTAAAGTTAAAATGTTTCAGATGTAGTGGGTTAAATTTGTTTGCAGTGGGCATCAAAATTGTTTAGCAGTTTTCTCTCAGGTCGTGGTATAATACCTGTTGTTGTCCACATAACGAATGAGCATTGGATAGAAGGCATACAGATCCCTGCAGAGAACAGCAAACTCATCCAGAATCTGCAGTTCAGCTTCCTGAGTGTCTGTCCTGCTTTCAGCCCTCAGCAGCTCCTCCTCAGCCACTATCTTCACTGTCTTCTTCTTCAGTTTCTCCAGTGTAGGCAGGAAGTGCATTCTAAGAAGATCTGGGCTAGCCTTGCTAATGATAGGCTGGCTATATACTACATAGAAGAGAGTTTACAGATATTTGAGAAGGCATTGCAATCATCCTGTATCAAAGCACTATGTGATCATCACTACCAGTTCAAGTTCACCCTCACCTGCAAGTCTTTTCATCCAAGGGGCGTTATCAATGCCAAGGTTGTTATTGAGAATCTTAAGGATATTGCCCAGGATTAGGCTGAGATGCTCAGATGTGACAGTTGTGCAGCAATTGGTATCAACTGGGGAGTTTTCTGGGCCTTTTGCCCACCAGTAAGACAGGTAGTTACACAACATTGGCAGGATGACCTCGATGACCTGTGGCATCTCTGTGTAGCGTGCTCCAGATTCAGAAATGTCACCAATGTCCTTCATCAGGCCATCCAGATGGGGCATCTCAAGACACATCTCATCCACAGTGTCTGGCATGCTCAAAACTGTAAAATTATTCATTATTAATGCAGCGAATTTAATAAATTATGTTTTTTCTTCAAAAAAAAAAAAAGAATGCCACTGTCACTAAAAGATCAATCTGCCTATTATGATTGGCTGCAAATGAACCATATTTTCATTATATGGTTTCTCACCGAACACCAAATGATTTCAAATAGTCTCCGATCCTGCCAAATATACTCACTAGCTCGTTCTCTTGGTGTCTTGGTGTTGAAGACAGATTGGGGGTTGTGCATATTTAGGTGGGGTTCCAGGAAGGCAACAGGCATGGCTCCAACCAGTGTGGATAAACATTCACCCAGCACTGGAAGCTGTCTGTAAAAACCCAACATAGTCGTCTCAGTTTCATGAAGAAACAGACAGAGAACAAAACCAAAAGTTCCCTCAGAAATTAATTTTTTGTACTTTTCCACATAGATGTTCTTGCCAGTGCCCAAAGAGTAGAGGCTGGTCAGGATGCGGTAGCAGGACAGCTGAATGTCATCCACTGAAACATACAAATGCAATTATTTTGAGAAATATACTTATTTTACGAGCAAATATATGGCAAATTGAAGTAGGCATGGAAATCCAGCTCCTAATGATTCTGGTTCCTTACATTAAATATTATTTTAGTACTTTTCAAGAAAATATGAGATAATTTGAGATATAATGAGATAATTTGGATACAAATACACTGAAAAAAGTAACTCTTGCAAAAGGTGTGCTTACACAAACTTTTTAATTAATTTTCTATGAGAATTCCTGTTTCCCTGTTTCCTGTTCATCCCATTTCTGTGGCAATTCAGTAATAAATATAAAATCTGGAAAAAAATATAATTCTGGAAGTCAGCATAATGAAAAACTGAGAAGTTTCTAATTTTAATGAGTCTTTATTACATAAGTTTCTCATTATGAGATGTTTTAAGAATCGACTCGTGAGAACAAACATCATACTGTAGGTCAAAGAACAACTGACTCACATAGCAGCTCTACTCCAAACTGGTGTTGGGTGATATGCTGAAAGAGAACCGTCAGGATGGGCAGCAGGGCCGCTGAGGTGTAGCTGATGATCTGGGTAACGCCCTTCATCTGGGTGCGTGACTGACCCATCTTCCCCAGCTTCAAGTTCTCCAGTGTCTTCTCTAGGTCTTCTGCAGCATTCTCAAAGAACGTCCTGACACCAGCCTTCACCAGCTCTGAGCCAGACTTCATCACAGTCCTACGGGTCATAACAGAATCAGTTCAAAACGACTGTTAGCTGGTCAATGATTCAGGCTGCACTGAGATTTTGCTCACTACCTGAAGTCCAGTGAGCGTGACAGGATGTGCAAGCAGCTCACCATGGTGGTGGAGTCACTTCCTGAAAGAACAGAGCGTCTTAAAGCTGTGGAATGAGGTTCGTCAGGCAAAATGAAGCTCAGTTATAAAAAGCATTTGAATACTCTTGAGAAGTCTTACCAAAGAGTGATATTCTATGTCTGACAAGGGCTGCCAGCTTACAGAATAGACTAAGGAAGAATGATTCAAGTTAGCATGAATGTACATAAAACAATCCTTGCATTCGAATATGCAGAGAACATGCAAAAAAATGTCAGAGAACTCCAAGCTTGATGGCTCCTTTAAAATGTAAGTGCCACCTTATAAAAAGCTGAAAAGTCCGCACTTCACTGAATTCCATATATACGCTGAAGGAATAGGAATTCTGACACATCCTGGATAAATAGGTTTATACTATTATGTGTTGAAAGTTAACTAATTAAGTATTATTACACTTTTTCAGCATGCATTTATATAATATGGATAAGAATTTGGCTTTGTTGTAACAGCAGCACCTGGTGATCATCTCCTTCTCTTTGTTAGATGCGTAGCCACTGCTGCTCAGGCTGATATTGGGAGATGACAGGAAGTACAAGCAGTGGTTTTTGAAGTACTGGTCTATGAGGGGCAGCAGAACCTATGTTGTAAGCAATCAAGAAAAAAAACTTGGCCTTTAACTTCTATGGAATATTAAAATTCAAGACAGTTCTGCGTAAGTGCGTGTTTGCTTGAAAACTGAACACTACCTTAGCAAAGAACTTGATCTCTTGATCATGGGGAGATTTTTCTGTCTTCCCACTGGTAGCCAAAGCCTCTGAAAAAGTTATGCAGAGAAAACAACTGATCAGCTTGATATGTTATATTAACATATCAAATTTTCTATCAGTCCATCAATCTGTTATATTCATCATTTTTTCTCACCAAGATGGGCGATAAACTCCTGTGCAGAATCGACATAATTCAAGAGCCTCTTGAGGAACTTATAGGCAATCCTCTTTTCCATAGAAGAGGAATCCTGCTCCATGTCCTTCAGACCTCTGCGTATGCACAGGAAAAAATGTTGCAAACATCCTGTAGTATAGTGGTTCTGGCTTTGTTTCAAGACCCAGACTGGAAATCAACACTGTACAATAATTGTTTGTAATACAAAAGTAGCAATAATTTCCTGAAAATCAAACATAAAATATTACACAAGGTACAAACATTGAAGCACTATTATTATTATTACAATTTCAAAATAATTGTTTTCTGTTCTAATATATTTTTAAAATGTAATTTATTCCTGTGATGTCAACGCTGCATTTTCAGCATCATTACTCCAGTCTTCAGTGTCACATGATCCTTCAGAAATGGTTCTAAAATGCTGATTTTAACTGATCATTAGTGTTGAAAATAGTTGTGCTGCTTAATATTTTTGTGAAAAAACTTTTTTTGTTGAACAGAAAAGAATAGAATCTTTTCTAACATTATAAATAAAAACATCCATCTTTGCTGAATAAAAGTATTAGTGTCTTTAAAAATCTTACAGACCCTGAGCATCTGAATGGAATCTTTTTTTCTGATAATTTAGAACAGTTTTGAGAGAACACTGACCTGCTGATGGCATATCCATTGACCTGCAGGAATTTAAAGAGTTCTTGGGCCTTCTCTCGATCTCTGTACTTCTCCTTTGCCGTCAGTGTGTCGTACGGTACCAACAATGGATGACTTCCTCCTCCTTTCGATGACAACACACAGTGAGTCAATGCATCTGGGACAGCTTAGACAGGATTGAGCCAAACAGACTTTTTCCAGGAGAAAAGCATCACCTTTACTATCAAGTTCCTTTTTCTTCTTCTTTGCCCAAATGTTGTGGTAATTTTCTGCAACTGTTTCAACCATTGCCTGTTGAAATTATTTCAATGAAAATACAGATTTAATACACAATATATGAAATATGGGTAACACTTTATTTTTAGGTGTCCTTGTTAGAAGTTATGTGAACTTACTATTATAATAACAATAAATGATGCATAATTACATGCAAGTAACCCTAACCCTAACCATATAGTAAGTGCATGTAGTTAATTAATATCACTCAGTACTTAAATGTATAATTACACTGTAACAAGGACACCTTAAAATAAAGTGTAACAGAAATGTGCAATTCGATTCACACTTGCCTGTAGTTCTCTTGATAGAATAACATTTTCCAAATCTTGTGGGGCTGGAATAAACTCACCCTGTAAAGTGGAGAAGAGGCAACACAATGTGCTAAATGCTTTGATTTGTTGACAGACGCTACAAAGAAATAAACACCTTCCTGCTGTCTAACATTACCTGAGAGGACTCTGATATCTTGCGCTGTTTTTCTGATTCCCTTTGCTGGAACATGGCCTCTCCTTCTTTGGCTCTCTCAATGTTCCATCCCATTGCCAACATGCTCTTCAGAGTCTCTTTCACAGGATAGCGGTAAGTCTCCCTTTCCTATGCAAAGCGACAAATTTAAAGAGATTAAAATTCATCCTTTGAAACTGGCATTTGTGTTAGAGACAAAAATCAATACGGAAGAATGTGATTTGGTTTTATGCGTACCTTTTCACTCAGTGCTTTGTACGGTTTCAGAAGTGGATGAGTTTTAGCTTTGTCATCTACTTTATCTCCCGCAGTCCAGCCGAGAGCGATCTATCACCACACAAGATAAAACAAGCAGTCATGCTTTGTCTAATTCAACAGAAGAGTAGATCGAGTGGCACAATAAAGCGTGCAAGATTAATGGGATGAGTTTTAACAATGTCCAACCTTCTCAGAGGACCATTTCTCATGGGAATGCGCAGCAAACTTGCTTGCTATGTAATCTAGCTTTTCAGGCAGCGAGATGCTAAAAGACAAACAGTATATTGTGAAGTCCACTGAAAGGTCAAATTAAAGGATTTCTACATGCAGTTTCTTGGCCAGCATTTCAGTGGTACTTACTTTGCAGTGCTAATAGGCTGGGGGTCGAAGTTGCCTTGTGCATCCACAGAGGCCTGCTTAACTAATGTGGAGCCTGGGCTGGAGTCAACATAATCAGGTGGTATGGCACCAGCTATGGCACTCAGACATGGCATGGCCATTTTGAAAAGCTCTGCATCATATTTCTGTGAAACAGACAATGGAGTCAATGAGCAAAGTTTGATCAAATCTTTGTGGACTAACAAAATAAATGAAATAATTTTATAGTGGTGCTTTCAGTTTGGTGTTTTAATTATTTAGTTATGTTCTTAGTTAAATATTTTTCGATTTAAATAAAAATAAAATCATACATTATTTCTATAGTAAGGGATTTTCTTACCATTCTTACCAAAATGCAAGCACATTTTCAAAAGCTATTTTTTTTTTACATTTACACAGCAACGTAAAAACATGAAACACTGAAAAACAGTGAGACCAGATGCTATGACCACAGAAGTGCACCTTGACCAACAATCAATTTTTGCAGACTTCCTAGTCTATTCTATTAATTTTTTGTGTCACAACAATATAATTTAATAATATAGTGTTTGAATTATCTTAATTTGGGGGCTTTTGCAGCAAATATCAAAATTTGTGTTCACCCAAACATTTAAACTCTGTCGATCCTTTGTGTTATTCTAAACCTGTATGGCTTTCTTTCTTCTGAGGAACACAAAAGAAGATATTTTGAAAATTGTTGGTAACCAAACAACTTTGGTGACCATTGATGTGTGCACAAAAAAAAACAGAGCAATCTCTAAAAAGATATTCTTTTATGTTCCACAGAAGAAAGAAATATCATACAGGTTTGAAATGGCATGAGGGTGAGTAAACAAAGACAAAAAATTACATTTTTGGGTGAACTATCAGTTTTATTTATTGGTATCAAAAACAACAATTTGTTTGAATACATTGTTTGCTTAACTGACAGCCCAGATTTATACTGAAGCATGTTTGTACCTTTTGAGAAAGAGCATCAAAAAGTCCCCAGAAGAGTTTCTTGGTGAGGTGGAGTTCCTCCTCTGATGCCATTCCATAGCTGCCCAGGCCTGTTGGCAGACAGTAGTACTTCCAGTTCTGCTCATAGTGATTGGTCAACAGCTGCAAGGGTAAACAGATATGTGGATTAAGCTGTCAACATTCAGAATACTTTCAATTATACTCTTCAGACAGATTGTTATCTAGAATAGTCTAGAATAAGAGTTGATTTTATACTTGGATTTGACTTAGGGAATTTCATTTTTGGTTCACATGTCTGAAACATAATTTAAAGGTGTGTGTTCTTCTGCCAAGCCCTCTTCTGATAACCCTGCCCTATGGTAGGGTGGTCATGATAGGGTGAGACAGCTGCCAGCAGAGAGACAAGGTGCTGAAACGTTGAGGAGATTACAACCTGCTCACACCTGCCTATCAAAGGATCATGGGTAGGAGGAACTGTGGTGACTAATAGTGGCAGTTGCATCAGGTAATGTGCAATCCAGATGCCCTGTGTGTGTGCAGGGTGTGTAAAGCTGTCAAAACATGAGCCGCGTGACCTCACTGTAGAGAGACGTACTTTTTACCAAGGATGAAGTGTGCCCTTTTATTGCGTGCATTTGCACAAGCTGTCTGCATTGTTTTAGCGCCTGTTTCATAAAAGGAATTTTTGCAAATCATAGGTAACGGTGAAAACAGACTCACAAGATTAATCCTGAATGTGAATCACATTAAATACATCTTGTGTTTGGATTTGTTTAATCACAAAACTCTTCTCCACTATGTGATCATAATTTGATGAATCATTGCTGCCATGATCAACCGGAAATATAGACAAACATCTTTTTAATATCATTAAAAGACCACAATAATTGCACCAAGAAAATAGTGCTGCGTTTGGTGAATAAGTTGGAATTTCCATAGTAATTTCCATAGAAATATGTCGTGCTGCATTCAAAAGAATGACAATGCACCATTTTACTGCCCAACTGTTTAGTGAATTTTCGTCTAGAGGCCTTATTAAAATTAATAATGTAACCAAAGAGTAATAAGGATGAATTGTACACTTCCATTTGGGTTCAGTATATTTTTGGTTTTTGAAATAAATTATTTCTTTTATTTAGCAAGGATGCATTAAATTGAGCAAAAGCATTTCTATTTTAAATAAATGCTGTTCTTTTGAACTTTCTATTTATCAAAGAATCCTGAAAAAAATGTATCAGGTTTTCCACAAGGATATTAAGAAGCACAGCTGTTTTCAACATTGATAAATAATATATAAATAATAAAAAAAAAATTTGCTTAAAAAAGGACATAATTATTTCTGGAAAAAAGTGACACTGACAACTTTCAATTTCAGACTTTTTTGTGTTTCTGAAGACTTTGCCATCACAGGAATAAATGACACTATAAATACATTAAAATAGAAAACAGTTATTTCAAATTGTAATAATATTTCACAATATTACAGTTTTACAGTATTTTTGATCAAATAAATGCAGCCTTGGCGAACAAAAAAAGTTTTCTTACAAAAACATTTAAAAATCTTACCACCCAAACTTTTGAATAGTAGTGTACTTATATTTACTGTTTACTAAACTCACCTTAATGGGCATCTTGCAGTACTCTGTAAGCTGTGGAACATCAAGCACAAGACGACGTAAAAGTTGCTGTAGCATTGATGGCCTCAGATGCCTAAAGAAAGTATAAATAGCATCAGATGATACCTAACCTACATTCCAGCGATTTCTAATTAAGAAATAGTATGGTAATCTATAGTATGAAAATGCCATTTTAATTCCCCTGAACTGTGGAAACCATCCCAGCCACTCCGCTAAAGGTTTTCAAGAGGTTCTTACATGCAAATGGCCAGTAGACATTCATCAATAGCATCTCTCTGGGCCTTGGTAAGTGATCGGCCCTTTGAGAGGCGATAGATGGTGTGCAGCGTAGAGTCAACGAGCGTTGCATAGTGCTCAGTGTGAGCGAACAGATGAGCACAGCGGGTCAACAGAGGAAGCACTGCAGATCCAATGTAGCGGTTCATGGCCAGAGCTGTCTCTGTGGTCCTGAGCACCTCCTGATGGATGCAAAAATAACATGAAAAACAAATCATCATGTAAATGAGTTGAATGTTTACATTGATTAAATGTGAATAAATAAAAAAGAAAACTTTAATAATACAAAACCACAAAATACACTCTTAATTTGTAGCTAAATTAAATGGGTTATTTTCGATATTCATACACTATCCACTTTTTGCCTCTGCTGAATCACCATATTAAATGTTTGGCATCACATGAACCTTTTAGGCTTTTTCACACAAGGCATGATAAATTTATGTCTGCGACTTTTCTCTTTTTTGCACTGCAAAGCAGCCTTACCGAGTCCAGGGAGGCTGATGCTCGCAGGTCTGGCAGGAAGCCCACCTCCAGCAGGTGCATCAAGAAGCTCTGGTCGTCAATACCATAGACACGGTCCAGGAAAAGCACCATGGGTGCCCTATGCTCCGGACAGAAGCTGGCATTCATATCTGGCTCTGTCACGGTGCCATCTAAGCAAACGAGAGAGTTAAAACAAAAAGACATTAGGGTTATAATGACTGTGGAACAAGCAGCACAGATAATGAGACACAAATGGATGAAGATGACATTGAAAGAGTAATAGCGTCAATCAATCTTAGGCACATAATGAGTTTCAGAAATGATGTCTTCAGACTCTTTCAAAGGCATCTAGTGACATGTACAAACCTTTATTGACGACCGGCATTTTGAGTGGAATACTGATAATTCCCACCAAATCTTTCATGGGAACTAAGGAACGGAGGATGGCACGGATACGCAGTGCTTCGCCTTTGCCTTTGTTTATAAGCTGTAAAACAGCATCGGTATAATATTAAAGTGAAGCCATGTACAGTGCAACAGCACTAAAGTGAAGGAAACTGCGAGTTTTGCCCCTAGCTTGGTAAATCAATAAAATGTGGCAGAAATGAGCACTCACATGCATCTCAGGTGCACAGCGGCCCAGAAGATCAATAAGGGCTGAGTAGAAAGACATAATAGAGTTGCCCATGTGGGCGACCTCCTCCTCCTCTTCATCCTCTCCGACGCTGTCAAAACAAAGAGTGTACATGCTTATTTTAAGTCATGCTTGCTCAATCCTGAGGTCAAAGCGTGGGGTGGTAGGACAACTCAAACTACAGCTCAGTTTTTCAACTCTACACACCTAACATAAAATGGCAAATAATGTAGATCTGAGGGAAGAATTCAGTAGTCTTACGTGTGTGCAGCCCCCTCGGGTAAGTTAGGCAGGTCTAAAGCAGGATCTTCTGAGATCTTGATGGCTTCCTTCATGGCAGCGAGTAAACCTTGCCCTCCCTCTCCTCTGAGAGCAGGTCCAAAGCACTCCGGACGCCTGATCAAAAGCTTCACCACTACATTAGCATTCTCTTCAACACTTTCACCTGAGATGACCAGAATGATACATAGACAATGATACATAACATAACGTTTACATAATGATACAAGTCCTTTTCCATTAACCAAGAAACAAGACATGAAAACTCATCTTTGTGGTAAAATGGACTAACAATTGACAAAGACAGCAAACCGTAGGAAGGATAAATAACGTTCTCCTTCAATTGGGTTCCAGCCAATGTCTGGGTATCCCCTGGCAATGAGCATTGGGCAGTTCTGTAAGCCACAGCCTGCCAGATATGTCACCACCTGAAAACATACATGGACAGAATCCAAAATGAAACTAATGGCACTAAAGATTGGCTTAGCCAAATTTATTTTCATTCAGCCAGTAACTTTATTTGGCAGTGCAACACAATACATCAATTACCATAGCTTGATCCATGCTGCTAATCCGATGATGCTCTACTAAAAACTCAGTGACTGTCACAACAATGGTAAGTATACCATCAAAAGTTTATTTAACTGTTTTTTTTTCTTTACAAGGAAGCCTTCTATATAAATTCCGTGTAATTTTAAAGAATCTTACTAAGCACCGTCATATGAGAAGAGATGATGTTATACTGATGTTGAACTGGTACCTTCTCAAGATCAGGTTCCTCAAGTGCCAGAGCTAAACTGTTGTTGTCCATCACAGAGGAGGCAGCCACATCTAAAGGTGTAGAGCCTCTCATGGCTGGGCAAGCTAGAGAAATAGGAAACAAAGATTATCTCCATATGGCCAATAGGGATAGCAGATTTTTACTGAGGCAAAATCACCAACAGATGGCAGTCTTTCCTTTTTTTCCAACTAGGTATCTCATCCTCTTGTCCATGTTATTATATTATGCTATGCTATAAACGTATAGAAATAGTTTTCTAAAATATCTTTAGTTTAGCAATTATAAAGAGTTATAATCTTCTTCACTTTATATCATTTATATTAATTATTGTTTACAACCATACATTTCAGCATATTTGGATGGATTTCTGATTACAACCTAATTCTGCTGCTTTGCACATACCAGTCGGTGAGCTTGTATTAATAAAAAATGTAATAACTAACACTGTAGCTGCATAACACTATCTATGCAACATGAAGAAATGTTAACATAAAATTGTACATCTATGGATGCAGCTCCCGGCCTTATCTTCATCTGATCTAATCTGTCCTGTCATTGATCTGAGGGTGATAAGGCCTATAAAGGGGTGAGTGGGCTCTCAGCTGCTCATTAATGTGCTGTTATAGGAAACGACTCCTGCACAGTCAGGTGCTCTCAGCTGCACAAGCTATTATTCACAGTCAAAACAGTGCACTGTGCAGGGTTGCCAGATCTTGCTCAAAAAACAAGCAAGCCGGTCTTACGCAAAAAGCCTGAAATAAATTACTTTCCCGACCAATGCAAGTTTTGTTTTTAGGGAAGTGTTTATGGTTTAAGGTTTATAATTGTTTTAAAGAAAGGACATATTAAATTAATAAAAAGTGACAGTAAAAGAAATTATAATGTTATAAAAGATTTCCTTTAAAAAAAAAAAAAAAAAGTCAAATCTGCATATTAGAATGATTTCTGAAGGAGCATGTGACTGAAGTAATGACTTCTGAAAATTCAGCGTTGCAATTTCAGGAATAAATTACATTTTAAAATATATTAAAACAGAAAAAAGCTATTTTCAATTGTAGCAAAATTTTACAATATTACTGTTTTACTGTACATTCGTATCATATAAATGTAGTGTCAGTGAGCATATAAGACTTATATGGAAAGAATAGGGAAAGAATAAAAAACAGGAGCTTAGGACAAACAAACTACAGCGATTAATAATAATTCACAGAGTGTGGCTCAAACAGTAGGTGGGGATATTTCATAACTGCTATTAGAGACCTTTATTGTGCTCTGGAGACCAAACACAGAGGTGTAACTACCCAGTTTTTATAAGGTATGTACAGTAACACAACTTTTGCCACTCCCCTTTGAGTTGCTGTCCTCTGTGGTGTATGTGTGGCATATCTCATTTTTGTGCCCACAGCTAGCAGCATTTGCAAGCTGAAATACGTGACTGTGGCAGTAAAATAAGCCCAAAAAGACTACGAGAAAAACAAACTGCCCAAAGTCACTTTAATAAGTGGACATGGCAACACAGACACTGTGATTCAGCCCTGCCTGACCTGCATCCCTGAAGAACTGTGTGTTTGCGTGTGTGTGATTACCCAGCCCCACACTGCTGTTCTCCAGGAGGTAGCTCAGGTGGTCAAACATAGCCTTCTGGTTCTGACGGCTGATGCGACAGAAGTAGCACAGGAAGCGACAACAGCTGGCCACCATCTTGGGGAAGGCAATCTCCTGAGAGTTAAAAACAGCATTCATTTCACCCTGCACAGACGGAGATCGTTTCCTTCACACTTCAAATTAATCTTTCATCTTTTTCGCGTGCGTGTCCTCACACGGCTACTAAATGTGTGTAATGTAACATACTCCAGATATCGAAAGAACCCCCCCAGACAGTTAAACCAGACTGAAATATGAGACGTGAGGCAAATACAAGCAAATATGTTCTGTACTTCATCTGAGCAGGGAATATGGTCACCCTAAATGTCTGCAACCCACGTCCCTTTGCGTGAGGCCTCTTTAATGAGGCTGCCAAGCAGAAATGAGAGACACTGTGGCAATGTCATATCTGGCATAGTCAGTGGTATTAATTCACATCCTAGACTCCTCAAATCCCAAAAAGGACTGGCATGAGAAGCGACCCATTCCTTCTGTTCTTGTCTTAGCTTTCGCCCTATTGCCACCCCTAATACATAAGGAGGTATTAAGCTGTTAGACACGGGGTACTATAGGTACTGTATCTTCCCATGCACTATGTGTTATCCCTCTAGATATCGTGTTTAGTTTAAGAAGGTTTGGCTGAGAGGGGTTTGGCCCGGCCTGGACTCACAAGTGTCCAACTGAGTCATGGGATCTTATTATAATCATAAACAATATTATCTGAAGTCTAAACATTTACATTTATGCATTCGGCAGACGATTATCCAAAGTGGCATACAAGAGGAACAAAAGCAACTTGTGAAGAAGTTTTGTTCTTTATCAGTTGATAAAACGGACAGAAGAAACTTCTTAAGCATGTGCATTACAACTGAAGTCACACCATCGGGATATAATAAATTACATAAACTGAACATAACCGGAGCATCCCACCCCAGAAAAAGCACCTTTTGGGCAGTATGGCTCAAAAAAAGTACCTTATCCTTGCCTCCTCCCAGCACATTGACCATGACCTCCATTACTGTCTCGTGCATGCCAAGAACACGCATCAGATTTGGATGCTGGTAAAACACTTTGTTGTTCATGATGTCCCTGAGTGCAAGAATAAGACAAACACTTTATAGGATGTAGCTGTACAGTGAAGGGATGCTTTGATATTAAAAATCTGGCTGATGTGAAAAGACGATGGTTGATTTGCAAATTCTGAACTATTTTGTCTAAATAAATGTAAAATAAAACAGGAAGTGGGAGTGTAAGTGAGTATTAGATGATGGCAAGGGCAATCTAAATGTATAGTAGGATGTAAACCTCTTAAAGAATGGAAGTTGAAATTTTACCCCAGGCCGTCGATCATAAGCTGGCCCTCCTCTTCCCCCATGCGGACGCTAAGTAGTGAACGGATCTGACCCAGCGAGGCCAGCAGGTTTATCGCGTCCCATACAGATTTGGCACTGATGGTGTAGCTCTTCCTCAAGGCCCTGAGCAGCTCACCGATGCCATCATACTGCCTTCTCAAAAGGCTGAACATGCTGCGGACCAGTGCCGGGTCTTGGATCTTGCACTCCTGAGCCCAGGTGACCATAGTCTGAGATATCAGCTCCTTCAGGTTTGCTGGAGGAGACAATACAGACTTTGATAAAAAGATATTTGCATGGTTTGTTTTTTTCATTTTTAATTAGATCTTTGCAATATAATGCTTATTAATGCTGTAACTGTTGAACTGGTGTATTGTATTATACTGCATAAAGTATACTAATATTAATAAATGAATAAGGGTGATATGGAACAGTAATTACTAATATTAAATTAAAAATGGCCCTTCATGTAGAAGAGATTTCAGACCCTGTGCTCTAGTCATGTGTTAGGACCATTAGTGTATGTCGTTACATCTATTAATATTTTCTATTCACAAATTGCCCCGTGTGCTTTTTTTGGAATAGCTGCTCTAATCACATACTTCTCTCATCAAGAGAAAGTGCAGCACTGACGCTTTTTATCCAACATCTGCAAATTACATCCATTTTAATACGTACTTGTCTACCCATGGCTGGTAACATGATTTAAGTCTATGCTAATATCCTTGCCACCTTAATACCCTTTTTTGCTGATTTGAAGCTCAGTACTGACTTTCTTTTGATTTCAAAGGGTTTATAACACAAACACAGTAGAAACAATGTTTCTGATCATAAGCCATTTATTATTAACTTAATATCAGTAGTGTAAAAGAAAAGCCTGTCTCTGCATTTGGATATTTTTTTTTTGGTCTAATGTAAATTATGTTCCATGTGATGTTTATATGGTTTCAACACTGATAGCACAATATTTTTGCATGTTTATTGAAACCAAGTCATATAACTTTTGTTAATAGAAAAAAAAACATATTTTTCATTTGGTACTGTATTTTCCCCTTTTTGTCCTGCCCTCCTTGTCTCTTTAATGGAAATACCTCTATTTAATACTTACATTTAGGACATGATTTATGGTCTTTTTTCATAGCATTTTAGTACTACTTTTGATCTACTTCTTTGGGAGTGCAGCTAAGCTTTAAACACATTAAGTACATGTTAAATAATGTGTAGAAGTCTTTAGAAATGTTGCTCTAAACCATAGCTTGGTTTAGAATGTTCTGACCCTCAAGAGATAGTCTTTTTTTAACCAGATACAGCAGAACAAAGGTATAATGAAACACTACGAAATATAAAACGTTTGAAGAATCTATTTTTAACAAGCCTTACTAGGAGCAGCCTGTTCTTGCTCCGTTGGTTTTTCCTCAGTTTTTTGGGGACGACCTTTAATCTTGTATACCAGGGACATTAGGCGGCCTTTAAGAGATGTGTCCTGCTCCTCCTCTTCCTCTTCCATAGGGATTCCTGTGTATATACACAAAGATGAAAACTTTATCTGCATCTTCTGATTATTCGTGCTGCAAATGACAATTCATGATATCAGGGTTGTGCACCATTCAGAACTGAATTAATTATGCCTTTAAAACCCTTGAATTTGAATTGTGGTAGAACAGGCTATAGATTTGTAATTTAGTTGAATTTAAGGAAGTATAATTAAAACTAAACGAAACTGAAAGAACATCACAAGATTATATGACGTAGAATTTGAAAATGATTTGACTTTTTCTTTTTAAACAGAGTACAGTTACTTAGAGAGAAATAGGTTGAGAATGGAGGTAAACAATGGAAAGAATGGATAAAAATATACCACAATGTAGTCGCAGGTCATCATGGAAGCTTTGAAGCTCCTCTTGCAGCTCCTCAGGGCAGGTGCAATCATCACCAGCACTGAAGTTCAGCAACATGTTTATCTGCAATTAAAAATATATATGCTGCTTCAGGAAAAAAAGCATCACTTCACCACAACCAAAACTGAGATGCAATCTGAAATCTTTTTTAAAATATGATGGATCATGAAATATAGATTTCATAAGCCTAACCTTTAACAGACGTTATGTAACATTCTAATGGAAATCAGCTGTATCTGTAAAAAACCTTTCTGTTGCCCTGGTTACAAAGACAGACCAGTTTATTTCCGACATGAGCTTACAATGGCCACATAAGCTAAACTACAAGGGTTTTTCTCAGTTAGTAGATGTGGTGTGCATTTAATGCAAGAAAAGATGCATCTTTTCAGTTACCGAAACAGAAGTGTAATTAAAAAAAGTAAAAATGAATGATTCTGGAAAAAGTCTAGTCCAAGAGTCTTGGAGCTGTGCTAAGCACAAATCAAAAGACAATAAGTCAAGACATTGGCACTGGTTTATTAGTAATACTGCTGTACAGCTGAAAATCTGTTGTGATGCCAAGGTGTTTATTTTCTCGCTCCCATTCACAACGATGCAGCTTGCATTCAGAAATTAGCAGTAACATGGAGACAGCAGGAGGAGCAATCCTCTGTCAACATTTTTTTTTTATTTTGTATAATAAAACCAAATATATTTGAAATTATACAACAGGAAAAGTGAACACATTATGAGCTGCATGTGCTGAAGACAATGGAGATGGTCTGACGTCTTTCATTCAAGTGTTCAAGTGTCATTAAAGGTCTTTTCTGGACATTCTGAGATCTATGAAGAATGAGGCTTTATGTGAGTCTATGAAGAAGGCTTACCTGCACTTGGGGAGGTGAGCGAAACTCTCTTGTCTTCTTGGCAGTGACAGCAGCTGACATGTTGAGGGCTTGCATCAACTCATTGTAGCGGAACTTCTGATTGAATTGCAGCTTGGACACAAAATCATCTGAGAAGGCCACTATAGCCTCAATGCGCTGCTTCAGCTCACAGTCACAGAAATAGTGCAGCAGTTCACACATCTGCACAACAACCAAACAATTACACAAAATCTCACTTCATTTGAATGCATATACAGTATCTCAGTCAAGATATTTTAGAGGTACAGTTGAGGCCTAAAAATTGGTGGGAAATATAAACCTCCACAGGAAGATTTTGTAGTTCCTATACTCATTCATACTCACCTTGGTTAAATGCACAAGAACCATGTAAATATCTCATGCAAATGCATTTTACTGATTGGAATAAACAAATGAAGCCAATATTTTGATTTTCAACTGGCATATTAATTATTATTTCAGGTAATGTCGTAATTACAATTTGTAAACTCCGACTTGTACCACCTGACTGCTGTATTGCCGTGTGGAAACACTCAAAACAGCAGCAGATTCTGCAGTAAAATGTTATTTTTATTTCCATTTAATTAGTCCAATAAATGACTACTGTTAATGTCTTAATAATGGCAAAGTTAATATGAAAGTAGATAGCGTAGAGCTGGATAACTAATGTCTAATATCCTGCTAAATAAGTTAAATGAACTTTAAAAGTTTATTAATGAAACACAATGTTTTGTCTATTGATTATTTAATTACACAGATTCATTTTGGCGTTAATAGTGTTGCCATAGAATGCATTATTCTGAGACTGAGGATGTGAACTGCTCCTGGCAGAACATTTGGGTTCGTGTCATCTAGTAATTATGGTAATTACGACAGTCATACTTCTTATTTCTTCCTTAAAAAAAAAAAAACTTTAATGAGCTTTTAATGAGTTATTAATGAGATAAATAATTACATAATAATGAAATAAAATAAATTACACTTCTGTCTCAAGTTAAAAAATAGCAAGACAAGAGCAAGCATGCTTCAATCACTGAAGAGCTTGTAAACAACTTTTTCAGATTAAAATCTTAACCACAATATGGACCTTAATTGTAAAGTAATATTGTGACGAGTGGGGGCGGGGCCGAGAGCCGTGGGAACGGAGCGAGGCCGGTGGAGTAATAATGAGCGACACCTGCACCACTCACCGGTCTCGAGTCTCACGGAGGAGCTCCGGAAGGATAAAAGGGAGGAGTGACCAGTGAGTGGTGCCGGTGTCGCTCATTATCAATTACTCCACCGGCCTCGCTCCGTTCCCACGGCTCTCGGCCCCGCCCCCACTCGTCACAAATATGAATGCAAACAACAGACCATAATGTACAAGATAACAAGTTACTCACCTGCCGTTTGACCGACTCAGGCAAGCTTTTCTCTAGAAGACCTTTGGGAGACTGCTTGGCCTCTTTACTCTCCTCCTCCCCTGCCTCCACAGCCTTCTCTTCATTACTGGCGGCCTCCTCTTTCTCCGCTCCCTGTTCCGCCACTGCCGTTTGCTCCTCCTCCTCCTTCCCATCCCCAAACACGCCGGGGTCAATGAGAAGCAGGATGGTCCTCACCTCCTCGCTGGTCATCGCACCCATTATCAGCAGGGTGCCGATCAGCTTGAGAATCGGCACAAACTGATACTCAACGCTTCCGCCCACAGGATCTCGAATGTGGGCGCCTCCGCCCTGCACAGCTTCCGTAAGCATACTGATGGCTTTCTCCTTCAGGATACCCAGAGGGATCTGAGGGCTGAAGAGAGGCAGATCGCGCTTGGGGGTAATGAAATACGGAGGGGTGAAGTTGAAACGAGGGGCAAGTGAAGTGCTCAAGCCTACGCCAGGAAGAGAGTGACGCTTAGAGTCGTCAGGGAAGAGGCGGATGCTCCTCGTCTCATCCGTTACTGGGATTATAAACTCATTGTTCATCATGAGATGGGCCTCTTTGCCCGTCTCCAGGTGAATGCTGATGAGGACATCGTAAAAGCCTTCACGCAGTTGACCAGACAGGTACTGGTTATCAATGGTATACAGGAGCTGCGATTGGTCAAGATGGCTACAGAGGGCGTGAGCAACGCGAGTGTTGCCCAATGCACAAAGGGCGCAGAAGACCTTTAAAGTATGATAGTGGAACTGCCGTAGATCTTCGTTTTCTGATAGTTCCATGATGTCGATACACCTACGGCGTGGCAAACAGGAAGTAGGTTAAGATCTTCATTCAAGCCAGCTGGCATTGGAGCCAAATGAGCACTTAAGGGGTTTTATTTCAATGAAAGGTCACATTCCCAGGAATACAAAGTTGCAAGTCATTGCATGTGGAAAACAGAGCGTATGAGTAATGCATCACCTGTTCTCCTCTGGGATATGAACAGCCATCATCTGCAGGGGCTCCAGACACTGCACCACCCAGCCATGCCTCTCACTCACACGGGCCGTCTCCACCGACAGGAAGGTGTTGGGCATTCTGCTCCACAACACGGACACGATTGTCTGCACATCCAGCCGAGGAGGACACTGGGGCTCTGGGTTTCTTTGTAAACTCTTAAAGATGGCTGAAGACAGGGGCATTGCATCCTGTGTGAGGATTGATGCAGATCATGTCAGTGAATTATAATGTGTGAAATGGAGGAACTTGAAAACATTAATAGTATATAGACTTACTGGGATTTTTGGAAACTCAAACTGGAAGAGGTTGGGACTTGTGGGTTGAACAAACACAGCAGGGAAGAGCTTAGTGTTAGGCTCAACCTAAAAGAAGGCAGAAGAAAGCATATGAAGTCTATTCTGATAAGTTTACTTGCTCTACTTGGACAAGCAAGTGTTGCACACTACTTAGGATTAAAGTAAATTCAGACTGCTCAGACATGATACAGCCTTTTAAATATTTGCTGTTGTGAGTCTGATTCAAAATCAGAGCCTGAGGTAAACTAAGACTAGAAAAGCACAGAGATTCATTAAAATTACACTGCGCTAACCATTACTGGCTCTGTAGAAAGTTTCACTTTCAAACCAAAGTTGGGAATAACATTCCAAATACTTTACTTTTCATTGAAATAAAACCCTTTAACATTTAGCCAACTTTTAAAAAGAAAATCAGACTGGAATGTACTAAAAATGCAGCAAGTGATGGCATATTGGCTGCATCCAAAAAAAAAGTCCCTACTATAACTACTACACTATATTATGTGAAAAGAGTAGTACATATGTCCGAAATCACAGTACTCATAAAAGATTAGGCAGAAACTACCCAGATGACCTACTTCCTGTGAGATTCTGAAGTGTCCAGTGGACACTTCACTATCCCATGAGGCCACAGGAGACGAGTTATGAATGGTGGGTCACATGATAATGACAACATGACAAATGTAGTACATCCAGAATACATTCATATTAAACACATTCACAATATAGAGAACATATTTTTTGTAATGGTTGCAAAGCACTTAACCTACTCAAAAAAACAAAAAGTGATTTTGGATGCAGCCATTTTGTCACCTCTTGGTTTTTGCACCATTATTGTACTGGGGTAGCGCTACACATTGTGATACATTAGTACAAAACAACTGCACATTAAACAACAAACTGGCTGGGATTGTGCCACTGAAATCCTCATTTGCAATTTTAAACTTAATTTTAATAAGAAAAAGTTAAAGTTTCTCTAGGATTTAAACTTCAGACTTTTGTCACCACTATACTAAGAAGCATAACAGTATTGTCACTTATTTTATTATCTCCTCTAGGAAACCTTAGAAGCATTAAAGGGGTCATATGATGCAATTTAAATTTTTCCTTTCTCTTTGGAGTGTTACAAGCTCTTGGTGCATAAAGAAAGTCAACTTAAAAATCCTGAAAATGTGAAGTGAATTGTAGTACGTAAGCTTTGCATTATGATACGGTACTAACGGGATAAGCTTAGGATGTTATTTACATCTAGCAATGTCGTTGTGTCCTATTTTGTTAAAGGTTAGGAGCTGAGATTACCTGGTATGCAGTAGGCAGATCTCTGCCATTGGCAGTGAATGAGACCAGGCCTGAGGCCAGATCTATGGAGCAGCCAATCTCCAGATCAGTGTTACTACGGCCTGTGGAGCCGCTGACAACATCCCCAGCGCAGACCATGTAACAATTACTCCTTCTCACACTGAATTAAAAGAGATGACAAAAAGACAACACATTTCAATCAGGGGAAATTTCCAATACGTCTGGGATATATGTTGGAGTAGAGTGAAAATAACTGTGAAAACAACAGTAGTCTGAAATAATGGGTTTCTTTTGGAAGTGTGAACCAGTCTTTTGAACCGACCTCTCATGAACACGTCCCCGCTCGTCTCCCAGCGTTACAGTGACAGTGCGAACTGTGCTGAGGCTGAAGTGCTTGCTATAGTAGTGGTAGTCTGGTGTCACCCAGCCCACCCAAACAGATGATGGATCTTGTCCAGCAAACACTCTCACAGAGTAGAAGTACTTAAGCACAAGTACATCAAAAGTCAATTGAGTACAATAATAAGGTTCTTTCATTATTCTCAATGTATAAGTCTACATTGGTTAGCATTAACAAGATGTAAAGTATTTTTACCTTTGTAATGCTGCCATAATCAATCTTGCCTCCATCATCCTTCTTGGCTTTTTGGTCCTCAGCGATCACCTCACTGACATCAGTGATCTTCCAAGGGAATTCAACAGGCATGCTTAGACGACAGCAGACCATGTCGTCATTGCTGGTCTGGGTCCCATATGTCTTGTGTGTCACCTTTAGACATGGAGGTGTGTCCACAGTCCCATCTATTCTAGTAACCTAAATGCAAAAGGGATGCAGTTTAAAGAATCTACCCCAGTATTTTCCAAGAGAGTAAAAAGGTATAATTCACAACATCTATTTGCACCTCAATATGGGGGTGGTCCTCTGGTACATTAACAAACGTAGGTAGGCGTTTGCTGAACCACATGGTGACTTCTCGATTCATATTAACAGCAAAGGGTTCAAAGCCCTCCTGAAGGCCACACATAGTGTAGTACTTAAAAGTACTAGCGTCTTTTCCTAAATTCATGCAGCCAATTTGGGAAAGACCCAGGCTGCACACTGGGATGAATCCTATGGTGACAAAGGTCAGTGTGTATCAGTTCAAAACATGTCTTAAAAATTTTGGACCAATTACTTCCAAAAAAAAAAAAAAAAAGAATGCCTTTTTCCTTTACTTTCATTCTTATAATATGTGATTTGCCTATATATAATATATTACAGATCCTTTGTGCTTATGATGATTATTGTCTGTTTACCATCTTCAGCTTCAAAGTCAGCAAAGCAGAGCTCAGAGCCCTTGTTGGTGATTACGATCTCTCCATTCAGGGTGAATATCATGGATTTGTCCTCCATGTTGATCATGCAGCCCACCACATCTCCTTTAGTCCACGTCCTCCCAAAGAAATGACTGCCCATATGAACCCGGCGGCCCTGGGAGCGATTTTTTAGAAACCTTTCAAATCATGTATCATCGCTTATCGACTAAAACAATATTAGCAAGGTAATCTTGTGATAGAATATAAGATCAGTTAGATTCATCAGAATATACTTCTGTTTTGTTCTATATATTTTGAATGTGTTGACACAGACTGAAAATGTTTTGAACTCCACTGTTTGTCCTCAATACCTTGTACCAGCATAAAACAAAAATAAAACAGTGCCAGTATCAGATAATTACCCTGTAGCCATCAAAGACAAAGGACTGGTCATCTAGTCCCAGTTCCATATCAGATCTGCATCCGGGCCGTGCCCAGCCCACCCGCATGTCACCTCCAGTGAGCGCCTCAAACTCAAAATACCACTTCCCTGTCTTCACAGCGTAGGTCTTCTCCACACGGAAGAGACGGATGGATTCAATGCCCTCCTTCTCTACAATGTGAGCAGCTACAGAATGGAAAAAATGGCAAAGTTATGAACAATACACACTATATATATAGTCACTGAAGAGTAAAAACATTAAAACTCACTCTCTTGATCAGGTGGGTCTATAAAATATCCATAACCAACCAGAGTACGGATGGCCTCTCGAAGACTGTCTCTGTTTGATTTCTTAGTGCGTTCGTCTAATAAAGCATATGGCACCAGCCGTGGATTACGACGGTTTTTCAGATCCTTTGAATAAAATGCAAAAGAAATGATGTTACA
The DNA here is from genome assembly GCF_001515605.1 of Sinocyclocheilus anshuiensis. Lineage (NCBI taxonomy): Eukaryota > Metazoa > Chordata > Actinopteri > Cypriniformes > Cyprinidae > Sinocyclocheilus > Sinocyclocheilus anshuiensis. Next base: position 367,645 of record NW_015555704.1, read on the forward strand.
CAACTTTATGGAAAAATAAAAGGACATTCAATTTACTTTTTTTTACTATCATTCTTAACAGGTTTGTCAATGCACTTCAGGGAAACGGACAAATCCAATTTCATATCTAATGAATATTGAACAAGACATTGTTACCTGCTGAATACCATAGGTCCATCCTTGTTTGATGCGATCTTTGGCCCAAACATTATGAGCATTTTCAGCCAATTTATCAACTAGAACCTCTTGACCAGGTGTCAGTTTCACATCAGAAAGGTCTAGTGGTGTAGGTTTATAGCCATTTGCCATCATGTAGCTTTAATAAGGAGGATATAAATGAGAAAAGAATTAAAGGCCAAACATTTCACAGTATTAAAACTTGTCAATCAAACTTCATTTAGGCAGATTGAGAAACATTTTCATTTCGGTGTTCTATATGTGTGTTGGTTTTACTTCTTGGGGAGTTTCATTTTTTTCAGGTCGTCTTCAGCATTTATATTGACTTGTGCAACATGGCATCCCAAAGCAAGTAGGGTCCTGAAAGAAAATAACTTTTAGAAAACTGAGGAAATTATCAGCAAAACAATATGGCCAATATTTTATGAAAGATGAGAATCGAAGTGTCAAAGACAAGTAATGCATTACAGTATTTATCAAAAGAAATGAATCTGTTCAACACCTCATTGAGCTGGTTAATGCGTTTCGATCTAAATATTGCTGAGTCTAGAGAGTCTATAGGGATGAAATTAATTTTGTAGCCACAGCTTATCAATATTTACTGACATACATTTAATTACCATAAGCATTTTAATAATAATGGCCTTATCTACAGCCCTTTATATGCACGTCATTGCGGTAATACTCACTTCAAAGTTTCTGTTGACATCTGCAGGTTATAATTCTTTTCTGTTTCTGGCAGTTTAGAGAAGTCAACAAGACAAGGGTGCTGTCTCTTGTTGTCATCTCGGACCTGAAAAATAGCAAATATTATCAAATTACCAGTAAATCACTGTAAAATAAATAACAAAATGTGATGCATTCTATATTTATAAAAGTAAAAACATTCACAGAAATCTAGCATTTAATATTTGCCTATAATTCTGTACTTCTGCTAGGAGACTGATTTCGAATTTTTACACTAGCTGATATTTAAAATACAGTATAGTACCAAAAAGTTTGAGGTCAGCAAGATTTGTTAGATTAATAAATTTAACAATTAATAAAATTATAAATTAATAGTTTTATTCAGCAATGATGCATCAAAATGATCAAAAGTGAGAGTAAAGACATTTATCATTTTTTTCTAAAAGATTTATATTTCATATAAATGCTGTTCTTTTGAACATTCTAATCATCAAAGAATCTTGAAAAAATGTATCAGTTTCCACAAAAATATTAAGTAGCACAACTTCTTTTAATATTGATAATACTAAGAAATGCTTGCTTTTCAAATTACATTTTAAAATGTAAAATCCTAGTGTTTCTACTTAGAAGTTAGAACTATTTCTGCACAGTTATTTGATTAATTAGCGAGTGAAATAATTAATCGGTGCAGTGATAGGAATGAATCAGCAAGAGCAGTGATATGATTTAAGTCAGACACTTCAAAACTAATACCGCTCTTTAATTCATGGCCCATAAAGCTCTTTAGATTGATGTGACGCAAGAGAGAATGCTAAAGCGTTTAGGATTGAATAATGGTGGCAGAATGAAAGTAGAGTTTTGCTTGCCAAGCTGATCTTGTCCTGTAACCCCACATGCTCAAAACAATGCCACCTTGAGCCAGCTAAATCTTATTAAAATCTGATTAATCAGAGACCAGCTGGGTCTCTGAAATATTTGTTCTTAATAAATGCTAATTATAAATGTTATTATTTTATAGTACAGCTGTATACTATAGCCATATCGTGCAATCTTTGATTAATCTTGGATTAATTATGCTGCCATGGCAGAACAGGTAGAATAGAGTGTAAAAACACAGTGAATTACATAGTGAGTTACTGATATCATCTCACCTGGCTGGTGTTAACAGGAACAGGAATGAAGGAAGCCTGGGACAGGAACTTCGTGGTGCCCAGCAGATCTCTCACTCCCTCCAGGTCTCTTTTATACTCCTTCACAGGCTCCACACGCATCTTTTCTTTGGGAAGCAGGGCTTCATAACATGGTGCATAGCCTGCTGGAGGCAGGAACTTAAAGTCTCCATGGCGACCACCCAACAAGAAACGGACCCTTGAGGACTGAAATATTTGTTCTTAATAAATGCTAAGATCCGGCCTCAGGAGTAACGGCAGCACTCAACCATAATTCATTTTTCTGGCAAGCTCTTGGACAGTATGCTGCTCATTAAGGTTGTCTTAACTACTGTGATACTGCAAAGCTCTGTCATCAGAGTGCTTTTCCATTGTGCTCTGCAATTTCTGGAGTTGCTCTCATGCAGCGATCAGTGGAAGGCATAAAACCGGATCAAAGTAGCTTCCTTTTGCCCTTACTATCTGAAAATGAGATCTGCATCCCCATCTGCTGTTGTTACTTGGGATGCTTAAATATTCATTTAATCTGCACCCAAGGACTCTCAATTTAGGTTGACATTTTCAATTATCCTCCTCTGGGTTCCTCCAGTAGTTAAAGTCGCACAGCAGAAATTATCCTGATATCAGTGCTTGTGTCATACAGAGATGATCGTGTTTTTGCTGAGAAATTCTGATCATGCTGTTTAGTATTTTTATAGTGTCCCCTTAAATGTTTTCTTACCTTGCCATGCATCCAGCCAAGCTCTATTTTGTTCATGCCCCAGAGCTCATGGATGTTCTCAGCTAACTTGTCCCGCACATTTTCAAGATGTGGAGGCAGGACAATCTGGATTACAAGACAACAAAATAAGAACAACAAATGCAAAGCCTCATATATTATTTAAGATTTGAACAGCATATATCAAATAACAGTAAAACAATTATTAAAAATTGTAAACAATATAAGAATTGTTACTTTTGTAATATTTAATTGTAAAATAAAAAAACACTAAAGTAATAATAATAATAATAATAATAATAATAATAATAATAATAATAATAATAATAATAATACAATTAATACAATTTATCATATTTTTAAAACTGCAAAAAGCAATAATGCATACAAGCATAACAGAACAGGTAGAATAGAGTGTAAAAACACAGTGAATTACATAGTGAGTTACTGATATCATCTCACCTGGCTGGTGTTAACAGGAACAGGAATGAAGGAAGCCTGGGACAGGAACTTCGTGGTGCCCAGCAGATCTCTCACTCCCTCCAGGTCTCTTTTATACTCCTTCACAGGCTCCACACGCATCTTTTCTTTGGGGAGCAGGGCTTCATAACATGGTGCATAGCCTGCTGGAGGCAGGAACTTAAAGTCTCCATGGCGTCCACCCAACAAGAAACGGACCCTTCAGAGAAAAAACATGAAAAAGCCATTTAAACTCATGATCAATTACTTGATTAATCCTAATAGCAACACTGGGTTGTCCAAAAAATGTCTTGGTGCTACTTAATTTGTTTGGAGTTGGTTGAGAAGTCAAGTGAGTAATGGCCTGTCTCTGTTGATTGAACATAAAGTGCTTTGGGGGCGGATACAGCGCAAAAGAAGAAAGGGTTCATTTGTCACATAGCACAACTCCTGTACAATCACTGCAGAAGTGCTACGCTCAAAGTAAAAACTGTAGAAAAACATGTTGAACGATTGCTACAGGATGTTGTCCTCATTAATATTAAAATGTATGTATGCTAAATCTAACCATATTCCTACTTGCTATTTATGTAAAACTCTTACTCCATGTAGGGTACTTTATATTAGAGAAACTCACTTGACCCCTGCTGAGAAACTGACGACGGGAAAGAAGAAGCCATCTACGTTGAAGTCTTCAAACATGCCTTGAACGGGTTGACCGTTAATTCGGAAAGACATGCTAGGGGCTCCGAGATCCAGACAGCAGCTCACAACATCGTCTGAATTCAGCAAGTGCTGGTTAATAGAGGCCACGGCCCGTGGGATTCGGCCTATCAGATGTGGAGAGAATAACAATTTAGTAGATTTTTGTGAATACCACGGTCAAACAAGAGTATCAGAAATTATTTAGATGAAGTCATGTTCATATTTGCATTTTTCATAATGTCATATTAGATCAGGCAGTGAGGAACATGGGTAAAACAGCCTTAAAAGTACCTGACCACAGATGAAGCCCATCAAAACCATAGGAGTAAAGATCGTCACCCACACCGTTTCCTCCCCAGCCCTCTCCACCCCCAGGATATGGGGCGTAGCCTTTGGTGGTGGCCCAGCCAACACGAAGGTGGGTGGGCTCACTGGTCACATAGTGGTCTACTTGATCGATGATCAGCTCAAAGTACCATTTCTTATACTGTGCCGAGCCCTCACTCATGCCCAGGAAGATGTTGGGTCTCATACTGTAAATAAACACAAAGATCATAAAATAAATCAAATGCATACAATTATTAGCAAAATTAGCACAAAAAATTCCATTGAGAAGGTTTGTGTGTTGACAATGACTGCCAGGTTCATTGAAAAATGTCATTTTCTTAATTCTATTTGTATTTTTGTATTGTGGTCTAGTAAAAATATAGACTGTAAAAAAAAAAAACTATGTACTCTGTTGGCAAATACTTTTTGGTTTTAAAGTCTGCATGAAATCAAAATTCACACTGTTTACTTTGTTAGCGCACATTGTTAGTCTTGAGGTAAACAATTAATCCGTGCAAGTAAATTCACAGAAACAAAAGGGTGTGTCTTGGCAATTTTTTATCAAAATCTGATTCCACTCTGGAATGGCATTACTTCTCTGATGACGTCAGTTTGAAAGTTTTGGCAGAACATCCTTAAAGTGTCATTAATTACTCACCCTCATGTCGTTTCAAACCCGTAAGACCTTCGTTCATCTTCGGAACACAAATTAAGATATTTTTGATCTGACCCTGCATAGACAGCAATACAACTGAAATGTTCCCAGGTCCAGAAACGTAGCAAGGAGATCGGTAAAATAATCCATGTGACATCAGGGGTTCAACCGTAATTTTACGAAGCTACAAGAATACTTTTTGTGCGCAAAAGAAAAAAAAATAACAACTTTATTCAACAATTCGTCTCCTCCGTGTCACCCTGTAGCCCTTTGGTGCTACTTGAATGTCACTAATCAATCACTATTGAGTGTTTGCAATAACTTCTGACTGCGATCCAATGTGGATTTTTACTCAAAAAATGAAATGAGGCAGTCAAATGATGAGGCAGAAATATGTTGTCAGGAACATTGTAGAAGAATTTTATGTGGAAGATACACAGTTACAACTTCTGTGGGGCATTAAGAAAAAGTAATGTAACTAGTAGTGTAACTAATTACTGTTGCCAGAAAGTAATAAGCAAAGTAACAATATTACTTTTGAAAGGAATAACTAGTAGGGATGGGTATCGAGTTTGATACTTTTTAGGCACCGACCGAATTGCCTCGATACCATCGAGTATCGAAAAACGTCTCGTCGTACGGTACCAAATTTCGAAAGGGGTTCATCTCATCAACGTCAGTGAGCCAATAAGCCTGCAGCACTAGTGTTCGACTAGAAGTGGCGCGGCGCAGATCGATCAGTGTTTAACATCCGCGAGAGCGATTCGAAAGCGTACGGAGCAGTCTGCTCTCTATAGCTCTTGTGGTACTGTAATACACCTATTGGTCTGCACAGTCGGTCCGCGTCAAGTTGAACACACCAACTAGTTTACACCGGTTACACTCAGAGATGTGGCTCACACATGAGGCTGTAGTGTGAATGCGTCCCAGCCCCCTTAGATGTGAGGCTACATTTACACTGGTGCGTTTTTGTTTTAAAATGAAAACCATCCTCGTCATACTGGCGTTTCCACTGCGTTTCAAGCTGGCTTTCCACTATCTCTGACAAATGACAAACGACAGACCGGAAGTCATTCATTTACATTTACATTACATTTAGTCATTTAGCAGACGCTTTTATCCAAAGCGACTTACAAATGAGGACAATAAAAGCAGTCAAAACTGCTTTCCAATGGAGAGTAGTGCGGGAGCTGCGTGGAGTTCCAAAACTCACCATCGAGTGTTTGTAATAACTTCCGATTGCCGTCTAATGTGTGTTTTGGCCATATAATGTTGCTGAAATATGTTGTTACCTCTGAGTCAGAGCAGCGATCATGGAAGAGAGAACACAGGCAGACAGTGCTGGAAGCTGCTAATGCTCATCAGTACATCAGTGGAAAATTAATAGAAATGATGATTCTGTCTGAGCTATGAATTTTAAAATGAACGCACTAGTGTAAATGTAGCCTAACAGATGTGTAAACTGAAGACTATTTGAGCTTTATTAAAACTATTTGCACTGATTTATTGTGTTGGTTACATTTTGTTCCTTTGTGCAATGGCTCAGGAGATGAGTCTTTGAGTCTGTATAAACATCAACAAGCTGAAAAATAAAACCAAAGTTTTTTTTTAGATAATGTAATGTTGTTAAAATTGATTTCATAAAATTGGTATTGAAAAACATATTGTTCAGGAACCGATATCGAAGTCAAGGTATCGGTATTGAACATTTTTGAACGATACCCAGCCCTAGTAACTAGTAATGAGTAATATATTACATTCTTTGAGTAACTAGCACAACACTGTTCATGACTGAACTATATATTTATTCAAAATTGTAATAATATTTCACAATATTACTTTCACTGTTTTCAAGTGAAATAAATGCTACCTTAGTTAGCATAATAGACTTTTTCACAAACATTTCAAAAACTTACCGACCCCAAACTTTTGAACAGTAGTGTAATTTTAGTGAAAAACAAACATTCTGATTAAGAAAATTGTGTTTGTGTGTGTGGTGGGGTGTTGTGTGTGCGTGTTTTGGTTTGTCTACCTTTGGACATCATTGATCAATCGTGTCTGGAGCAGCAGGTCTCTCCTGGGAAGCAGGTGGTCACAGATGAAGTTCTGATTGGCTCTCACAGCCACACCATTGCAGACACACAGGGAACAGAGAACATCTAGAATCTGCAAGGGAGTACAGAAGGCATTTTAGTAATGCAGTTGTTTTATTGCTTTAAACTGATTTTATACTGCACATTTTCCCTATGCAAAACTTTATAGTCTTATGCCTGCATATTCTCACGTGCATACTTGAGAGTGTTTGCTAGCATAACATGCTGTGCAGCTCCTAGAATGTATTTACGAGTTTACATGACCCACATTTTATAAGACAGAGGAATTCTCAAGTCAAGTAGCAAGGGTCTACACCAACAGACACCTGCCCCTTGTTAAAATGTCTGAATTTTTGCACCACGAAAACTAGGGTGACCATATGTCCTCTTTTTCCCAGACATGTCCTGGCCAGGGTTTCAAAATTGCCTAAAATGTCCAGGATTTGGCTTTGTTTTCCTATTGATGTCCTCTACAGTCTTCGTGCAGTATATTATATACACATATTTGCATTGCTTTGACCGTTCTCTGTAGATCCCACCTTCTCAAATCACGATTGGTCGATTATGTACAATGCCTGCACACTATTGGTCGAACTACTTTTCAGTCAGTACCTTTAGCGATAGAAAAACAATAGGAAAACAAAGCCAAACCCTAGTCATTTTAGGCAGTTTAGAAATTCTGTCCAGGAAAAAGAGCACAAATGGTCATATTACCTAAAATCCTTGTGAAGTATTAGCAAATTTTTGATCATATGAAGTTACACTACCTTTCAAACGTTTGAGGTCAGGAAAATTTAACTAATCAAAAGGTAAAGACATTTCTAATGTTACAAAAAAATTCTGTTTCTAGAATGATTTCTGAAGGATCTTGTGATACTGAAGACTGGAGTAAAGGCTGCTGATTCAGCTTTGCCACAACAGAAAGAATTCAAATTTAAAATGCATTAAAATAGAAAACAGTTTTAATGTATTTTTTGAAACAAAACAAATGCAGCCTTGGTGAGCATAAGAGACTTGTTTCAAAAACATTACAAATCTTACCAACCGTCGAGTTTTGAACGGTAGTCTGTATCTCCCCATAATACAGAAATATACAGATTTACACTAAATGGAAGATAGATATAAGGCTTTATATACAGAACTGGAAAAAACTGCATTTTCAGCTCTTCATATAATATTTATAGTATTCAGGGTGGCAGGTATTAGTTTCCATCTTAAGGCTTTGGATGGTCAGCAACATCCTTTATATTCCACACTCATCTGTGTTTGTGTGTGTGTGTGTGTGTGTGTGTGTGTGTGTGTAGAAACAGCAAATGCTGACCTTGTGGTTGCGTCCATGCTTGTACAGCAGAGAAATAATGGATTTGATGTGGGCCTTCTGGATGATGTTCAGAGATTCTGGACTCTCGATTAGGATACAATGAAGCACCTCTAAAATGCCTGTATAGAATTGCTTTATTAATATTGCATCGCAGTAAACACAAGGAATGATAAAGGCATTATATAATCAGATTGCAAAGAGTTGTTTAAGCAAATTACTATAGATTTTTTAATGAAAATTATCTACTGCTCCTATGCTGCTATGAATCTGTAATACTGCTGTGACACAGAGCTTGAGCTAAAATCATTGATCTGTGCAGATGCTGATGGTTGATCGCTCAGTTTATGTCTACGTAAGACAGACTGGTTAATGTATAACGCCTCTGTAATCAGTGCTAATGTATGTGTCCGATTTGACGTATAGTGGTATTTACCTGATGAGGACTCCAATCGCTCTAGCTTGCTGACCAGCCAATCCAGCTTGCGAGAGAACTGTGTGCAGTTGGTCCTGTTGCCTCGAATCAGAGCGGCTAATGGACAAAAATCAATGGCAATCAGCTCAATGTTACACCATTATTCTTACATACCTCACACTAACACCTGCAAATCCCTTTCGCTATCCTTCACACGAGGTTTCCCACCTAAGTTGTGATATTCTGAAATAAATGCACCTCCGGTGTGAGAAAAATACTAAATGGGAGTAATCTTAAACTAGACTGTATTTCATAGAGTAATCAATCAAACTCAAGCCCAGAGCTAAAGGCACTTTGTGGAGAGATTGTCTAGGCAGTTTTGAAGCCCAAACACCCAGAGAAGAGCTGATTCCCGAGGCAGCAAACGCATCCGTATGGAGATGTTAAAAACTGGCTGTTGTCACCAGCATAATGTATCATGCTACTGTTGCCAGACAGACTCAGCATGGCACCTCTCGCGGGTGACCTCAATGACTCTGAGCGAGCAAAATTCAGAACGAGCCTCGATGGGGGCTCTGATAAATGCCGAGCCAGTCAAGGTGAACCGAGGAGAGCGTTCACGCTCACTGGATCCTTATGCGATGTTAACATTTCAAACAAAATTTTAAAAAACTTCGTCCGGTTCCATCGCCCCAAAGCCAGTGTTTTTTGAATGGGTCTGTGGTTAAAACAAGCTCAAGATATTTTCATATTTTAGTCTACAATATCAAATATATCAGAAATACCCACTCATGATTTTTACATCTCTAACAACTAGCTAAATGGGACTACAGAGGATGTCAGGAACATAAAGAGCCAGATTTACTAAAAAGGGCAAATTAGCGTTAGAGCGCAATTCCATAAAATCCTGACAGTACTATTTTAACGCCAAAAGACGGTTTGCGCTGGTGCAAGTGTAACCCCTCTCTCCCGGGTCCTCACCGCCACACCTCGTTCTCGTTCCGAGTGGGTCTCAAACCCGGGTCTCCGGGATGGGAGGCGGACGCACTAACAAGGAGGCTAAAGACTGCAGCCACTAGCGTCAGTCGCTAGTGCGTCTCTTGAGATCAGGGGAGTGAGGTTTACCTGCACAGCACCGACTGCTGGCCTCCGTTACACTCACCCCCCTAAACCACACTCCCATCCGGGTCACGGCACCAATGTAACCCCTCTCTCCCGGGTCCTCACCGCCACACCTCATTCTCGTTCCGAGTGGGTCTCGAACCCGGGTCTCCGGGATGGGAGGCGGATGCACTAACTGCACTTAGGCTAAAGACTGCAGCCACTAGCGTCAGTCGCTAGTGCATCTCTTGAGATCAGGGGAGTGAGGTTTACCTGCACAGCACCGACCGCTGGCCTCCGTTACACAAGCTGTTAGTAAATCTGGCCCTAAACATCATCACGTCAAACAGGAAAACTAATCTACACTTTTACAGCCTTGTGCTTATAATCGCATTCAAGCAAACTATTCCAACAAAAATTTCCAGCCTCTAGATTTTAAAATAGCGTTGTCACAAACGTAATGGTGGTGACATTAAAATAATGCATATGTGGTGTAGTTTGTTTATAGCCTAACTTTTTACTGTTAGTTTTTAGGCTTTAAAGGTCAAGTGTTCATTTGCGAAGATTATCTTGATGACCAAAACAAGTAAGAAATATAAACTTTTTTCTCACAGAGTTTATTTTCTGCAATAATCCAAAAGCCAATGAAAAAATCCTATTGGCTTTTTGTCAAGGGAACCAGGATGATGCTAACTTTTGTGTTGGTTTCTGCAGCACTCTATATATAGAAGTAGTATTAAAAAATGCTTCAGGAGAAAAACTGAAACAGTAGCAGAAATTAAATGGTCTTCATATAAGATTTCTAAAGCAATTTTGCTTCGATCTGAACTTTTAATATCTTGAACAAGGTCCTCTTTTTCTAACTGTACGTTTGCCCTCCATAAATCAGGCTGGGAGTCAACAACAAGGTGATAAAAGAATAGAATAGCCGTTTAACTGCCTCTAATAACGGTCATGTCTCTCCATCATCACCCTCGGTGAACAGCTGAAGGCTGCAGACATGTGATTGCATTCTTACCCAGAAGCTCATAGAGGAGGTTGAGAATGTCCTTCCAGGCCTCTCCGGCCTCCTCGCCTGCTAACTCCTCAAACTCAGCGGCACTGTTGTACACGTTTAGACGATCGATGCAGTGTGAGACCAGGGTTAGCATTCCCTAAAATAATCATAATAAGTGTCAGCCTGTACATTTGCATTATTATCATGAGCAGGGGCGATTCTAGGATTTTCATTTTAAGGGGGCTCAGCCCCCAATGAGGGTATAATATATATATAAATAAAATAAAAAAAATGTTTGACTAATAGGGGTGGTATACTAAACTTATATACCAAAAAGTGTTGTATCCCACTGTATTGCATAGACAGGTATAACATATAACTGAATCAGGCTGGGTTTGAAGATGTGCTGTTCAGATCTAGAAGTGCTCTTCATTAACTGCAAGCTGTTCTATTCGCCGCGGGAGTTTTGCTCATTCATTCTCGTCAGTGTCTACATTAATCCGCAAGCACACGTGAGCACCGTGTATTTGGCAATAAAGCTCATTCTGATTCTGAATAAGCCAAATACAAATCTTCATGATCTCACACACCCCAGTTTACTGTACACACACAATTTTACTGTTTGCATTTCTAGTACAACCCTCTTTCCTTAGCTCAAGTATGCAAACCTCTTTGCCACATGCACTGGAATATGTATTACATTGTAAGTGAAATTTTCAAATGAAAATGGCAACATGATTGTTTTATAAAGTATGCGTTCATATGTGCTTCATTTTCACTGGAGGAAACAGCTGTGGTGTGATGAGGGGTGAGCGCAGTGAAAACTTTACAGTATAGATGTGGAACCGATTGCTCCCCCATGATATTTTTTAAACCGTATTTATGTCAAAGAACTGCGCAGATGCAGATATTATAACAATCTATCGATAAACACACACCTTGTCCTCTGTTTCTTGCTCTGCGCGGCCGCGGTCTGCGGATTGAAAAAGAACGCGCTGAAAGACGGAGAGGAGCCGATCAAAGTCTGCCACCGTTTTCAGATGAAATTTAAAGGGGACTGAGGCGATCACGAATTCGTGTACAGTTTATGGAGCTAATAGCAAAATTTTTAGGGGGGCTGAGTAGTCATTTTAGGTGGGCTATAACCCCCCTAAAAATGGCCTAGCGACACCCATGATCATGAGTCTAACATGACACATTTGAGCTGTACTTAACCTCTTCTTTGAAGAGATCTTGGCGCTTGATGAGAGATCGGAGCTGCCTCTGTTTCTCCTCATGTTCGAGCTCAGAGTCAGGCTGCTGGAAGTACACGATGAGGTCGTCTAGTGTCTGCAGCACTTCACACACAGGCAGTGTCACCTCTGTAGTCTTCTCCCCATTCAAACCATCCAGACCCCTGAGACAAAGAAAATAATATTCAAATTAGAAATATTTATTTCAATAATTATTTGATGCTTTTAAATATTTTAATACTAAACATCAGAAATGTAATAATGCACTAGTCTTGCAGTGTTCTTGTTCCAAATGGCACTCGCTTACGATGGGACGAACATTTGTATTGTACTAGGCTGCATTTGAGCCTTTGGGTCTGCTGTACCTGATGAACTGAGTGAAGAGGCGAGTGGTGTTACGAATGATGCGAGCTGCCCGGGACTCCTCGTGCTGGCAAAGCTGCAGAGTCAGCCCGTCATCCATATGGCCCTCAAGAGACAGGACAGCCTGCACACATCATAAATGTACATTAACACTCACTGCAAGTATAACAGCTGACTTGGAACTGATCTCGAACCATAAAAGTTTTTTCTCTAACCAATTTCAGAGTATTCATATTTGTAATATTTCTGCTTAATAATAATCTGACCAAGATATTACTGCAGAATTTTTTTATTTTACCTTGTAATTTTGTTTATTTTTTATGTTTTAATTCAATCTTGCATCGCAGATTTTCAATTTGGACCCAGAATTTTGTACACCACAGTATATCAGATTATGCCAGTCACTCTGCTCTGCAGATACTGTATCTGTATCAGCACTGGCCATTTTAAATCCCACATCGATCCACCACCAATGTTGCTATAATACACTACTGTTCAAAAGTTTGAAGTGGATAAGATTTTTAAAAAGTATCTTATGTTTATCAATATCGTATTTATTTGAAAAAATATTTTGGTAAAATAGCAATATTATGAGATATTATCACAAATTTACATATCTGTTTTATATTTTAATATACTTAAAAATGTAATTCACTCCTGTGATGGCAAAGCTGAATTTTCAGCAGCCTTCAGTGTCATATGATCCTTCAGAAAATATTCTAATATGCTGATTTAATGGTCAAGAAACTTTTCTTATTATTAACAATTTTGAAAATATTGCTTAATATTTTGTGATTAATGCACATCCTAAAAGTGTCCTTGTCAACGATTGCTATGTTTATCAGTTCTTCTCTATAGCAATTGGACAGATTGTCTTTGGGTTTTATCTTCAACTTGGCACCTCCTCCTCACATAAATGGCAGAGTCTGTCCAGTAGACTACAAAAAATGAAAAAAAATGAAAGATTGGTTCAATATTTTCGTAGTGAAAATCGAATCGAGTGTCACCAAAGTTGCCTGGGCTGTGCGTAAAGGTGGCATGCTTCTTCTGGCCTTTAGCCCAGCCTTAAGCTGCATACCACAGCGCTGGAAAGATGTGCAGTCCGTGTGAACGTGTAATCCTGACCACTCCCCAAAAACACACTGTCACCATGCCTACCTCATTATCACATTTAAACCATGGCCTCGTATATCCTACACTCTACAGTACACAGAAGCCACTGCGGTTAAGCTTGAGCCAACATTAGACCATCCTGTGAGCCCCATAATCTTTAACGGGATCATAACTTACAGCACATGATGTCATTAAAGATGTACGTGCCATTCAAAGTTGTTGTAATCATGTAATCGTGACCACAAGGACACTATCTCTTACCCTTCTCTTCAGTGGTCCCAGGCGAGAAGATTTGGCATCAGGCGCCTGGTAGGACAGCCACAGGCCCGTGGACACATGCATGATGAAGCAGACGGAATCGCCGTATTTGATCTCTGCGACCCCCATACCATCAATATCACGCTTTGGGCCAGAGTCAATCTTTTCCTGCGAAGGGAAAGACAAATCGCATGAGTCCTGCCTTTGCTGTGCCAACTATTGTCATCTGTTCAGTTTGGACAGTCACAGTCAATAATTTTGTGAGCCTATTTTAAGTGTTACTGAGATAAAATAGACAGTAGGACAGCTGGGTTTGTGACCTCTCTGCTTTTTGCAGCAGAGCAGGGCTAATGAAACTCCAATAAACAGTAATAATGCACTGCGGATTAGTAATTGAGAAACAGATGTAGCAATTACAGACTCTAAGCACTGACTAGCAGGGCTACAATCTAATCAAGCCAATTTGTCCAACTGCTGATGCGGTGTAGCTCTGAAAGTCATTGATTCATCTGATTTACTTCTTTTTTTATTAAATTTAAGGAATGTTACTGGTTCAGTATAAGTTAAGCTGAGTCATAATGTTGATTAGCAAAAAAAAAATTAGAAACGTAAAAATCAGGAAGAGGCATTTACAGTGGACATTTTTGGGGGAAATTTAACAACAAAAATGTTTGATTGTGCTAAAGTGGAACTAAGTATTCAGGTACACTTTAAATAACTTGCATTTAAAGACCGATATTATTCAAAGATCATACAATCCTAATCAGTAGTGACATTAAAACACATTTTAGGTTTAATAATAAGAAATATGCATTGTGCACAAGTAGCACTCCAAATAAAGCTTAATTATAATTTTTTTTGCAGTAAGTCTCGAGCAATGTCAGTAAATATGTTAATAGATTTGAACTATACTTAGTATGAAATGTATTTTATATATATTACTTTTTTACTAGGGTATAATTTCATAAAATATTAAAACTGGATGCAACTTTATACAGAAAACGTAAGAATTCGTGTTAACACATACCCTATACTGTGTCTCCACTATTGAAACAGTGGGTACTTTAACGTTTACTAATGGCCCATTCACTTCAATGTAACCCAATCAAAATAAGTTGTGGTAATCAACATTATGCTGCAAATGCTGTCGGTTGAGTTTAACTTATATTTCTTTAATCTGTGGACAACTTTAAAATAAATGGATCAAACCTTGCTTGACCGGAAACAGAAGGCTGTTGCAGTGGTGTCAGACTTCTCTCTGTCCAGCAGTATCAGGCCATTGTCCTCTGTCTGGCCCAGGTAGTGACCGGTGGAGAGATGGCGTAGGCGGAAGGGCTGACCCCATCTGATGTGACTCCCGCTCCAGCTACAATTCAAGAAAAAGACTCCCCTGTGAGTATGCATCTTTTTCATTTTCCACACAATCCATTAAATATGAGTTGTTAACCATTTTAATGCTTAATCAATTGATAGGCCTTTGCAGAAGATTAGGAAACTTTTCAATTTTCTAACAGTCATGGATTAGATGCACTGCTCACTGACCTGACTTTGAACTACCCTTTTGGGCATAATTGGAAAAGACAGAGGAGGAACAACAAGTCTGGGTCATCAAAAATTTACTGCAGTTTACTGCAACCCAAAGGGTGTGTGTGTGTGTGTGTGTGTGTGTGTGTGTGTGTGTGTGTGTGTGTGTGTGTGTGTGTGAATGTTCAATAGAAATATAAAGTTTGCTTTGTGGATGTGGGCTTTACTGAAAGCTTTGAAAGAGTTCAAAAAGCCTTGAACTTTGAAGGTTTATAGGCCTTACAAAGAGAATGATAGAAACAGATAGATAGAAAGACAGAATGATAGATAGATAGATAGATAGATAGATAGATAGATGATAGATAGATAGATAGATCGAACGAACGAACGACAGAACGATAGATAGAACGACAGAACGACAGAACGATAGAACGATAGATAGATAGATAGATAGATAGATAGATAGATAGATATATAGATAGATAGATTCACCTCTGTTGCTCTTGGCTTTGCTCGGATCCTGGTATGGTGAGGCTCTCGTCGTGCCCATGGAACAAGCGTGTCACATGCCCACCCAGAAGAAATCCTACAGAGACAAGGGAACAGTGAGACAATTCCTAATATCAATTGTGCTCTTAAAACTAGTACAGCAAGACAAAAGTAATACATTTTGATTTTTGAACTCACCCACTTCCATGTTGCTTCTGGAGCAGGTAGGTTGAACATTCCACAGTGTTTGCATGAATGAAGCATCCACTTGAATACTTCCATTGGAGATGGAGAGGTGCTACAAACGAGGGAAAGACACAAGTGTTTTACCAAGCTGCCTATGCATGTGTGTTTTCGATTGAATAATCTTGTAGAATCTAAAAAGGTGGAAGGCAGTGAGTGAGGGAGACTGAGGAAAAGAGATACTGGCATGTGGCCTTGATGCTGCCAGCCTGTCTGTGTTGTCAGCAGCTGAGTTACAAATCTGTTTTTAAAAGATTACTGTCTAGACAACACAAACAGCGACTGTCTTTCCCAGGACTACAAACACTAACTCTCTGCATGAGCAGCTCTGCAACCCATTCCAAGAGACTTCAGTTAATTCATGGCTAGTACAAAGCGGCAAATCAGCATTTTAGAATGAATTCTGAAGGATCGTGTGACACTAAAGACTGGAGTAAAGGATGCTGAATATTCAGCCTTAACATCACAGGAATAAACAACATTTTAAAATGTATTAAAATAGAAAAGAGCTATTTGAAATTGTTGTGCACAGTAGTATATTTCATAAGAACACAAACAATTTTGTTGGGGTTAAAACCTTTATTAGGTTACCCATGATTTGCACCTGGTCAGTCAAATATAATCCTATATTTCTGAAACGTCTGCCTTTTTGTCTCTCAGTGTGTCCATTCTCCTCCTGTACATCTAGAGGAACTCAGCGCTCTGTTGGAAGGCTGAGCACGTCACCATGACAACTTACTTGATTAAACCTGATGGTCTCCCTCTGTATAAAAGAGGTATATTAACTGTCAGCGCATCTGGCGAAGCCATCTTGCCAGACACAAATGAAATTACAATGAGAAATTATGGAAGAACTTTTTCTTTTGTTTTTTTTTTCTTTTTTTCTAGAGACTACCAGTCTATGTACTATTTGCATTGCCCTTAACTGTCACCAACGCTTGGCTCTCTTTTTTGTTGTCCTTTTTCTCTATCAAATCTTTTAGTAATCATCATAAATTATATATCATTTGAAAGCTTAGAACCCCAAGATTCATCCTGTGAAAACCATATCGGACATTGCATTACCATGGAAATGGTACTTTAAAATCTTTTGGCGGTCTCCTCCCCCTTAGTGGGTGGTGTCAAGTGTCATATTACAAAATGCATTACGGTCTTTTAGAATCAAACCTTTTTATAATCTTGACAAAAACATATCATTGGAAAGGTCTGAGTCACAGGACTCCATATTTTGAGATAAAAGTAATATTGACAGAGAAATCTAGATATTTGTGACAGAAAAATGCATTAAAAAAAAATCAATGGAATTTGGATGGCACCCGGTGGCTGTTTGTGGTATAAAGCCTTAAATAAAATCTCACAGGAACCTCAATTTTTTTCATATCAACTTCAAATTTGGAACATATATTATTTAGACATAAGGCTTTAATTTTATACCAATTTTAGAGTAAAACCTGTTATGTAAAATATTTATTATATATAAAATAAAATAAAATTAGTATAGTGCATTTTTTTTTTTTTACAGCAAATGTAAATTTCTATCACTTTTTGATAATTACATTTTTTGAAAAAAAAATCCACTTTTGCAATAATCTGCTGATTTTCTTCTCTACAAAGAGACCAACCTTAGGTCTGTATTCCAAAGTGTTCATAAATTACAACAATTTAAGTTTGGATAGTGCACTTTCATGCCTATTTTAAAAAATGGGGGGTGACAGTTAA
>NW_015555704.1:385402-386338 GCF_001515605.1 Sinocyclocheilus anshuiensis
AAAAGAGACCAACCTTAGGTCTGTAGTCCAAAGTGTCCATAAATTACAACAATTTAAGTTTGGATAGTGCACTTTTATGCCTATTTTAAAAAATGGGGGGTGACAGTTAAGGGGTTAATGTTAAAAGTTTAACATTATCCATTAAACGAATAGATCAGCCAACATTTTCCACACAATGGCAGTTTGTAAGGACTATACCTGTCAAGCTCCCAAAAGTACGAAAAACCCATTAAATGTTAATAAACAACATTAAAAACTAACACACTATTTGTGAATTCTGGATGAGAGAAATTCAGTCTTTTACTTACACAAAGATATCATATGACTTCAGAAGACTTGGAATATACTGTAGCACATGAGTTGGATGGACTGTTTATACTGTGTTTTAGTGGAGCTTGAAAGACATGCTCACTATGACTAGGTATTGTAATGAAATTGCTGTATTGCACACACCAGGTACTCACCAGGTACCTCTCAGAGGACACGCTGACCAAGATGAGGTCATCTCCAATGCGCACCTTCTCACCCTCTGACCTCTGCTTGGATGCCGGGTGAATTGTCCACCAACAAGCTTCCCCTTTGATAGCACAAATCATCAGTTAGAGGAAACTCATCAAATGTAAATAAAGAGACAGATTATCAATGTCCAACAGCTGTTACTAATTCAATCAACCTTTGACCTTGATGAACTGAGATCACCTATAACACCTTTCTGGTGTTAACCAACTTAGATGTTGATACTGATATTCATGTTCCTCTATTCTGAGTGACACAATACACAAAAATAGTAAGATATCTACGTTTAATTTTGGATCTCTTTTTAAAGCTTGGGAAGTAGTCCTAGCACTGCATCTGTTACCTACGGTTCAAATGTCACAGTCGGGAAGAGGCCTGAAAAATAAAATAAAATAAAATAAAATAAAATAAAATAAAATA